>NC_068361.1:63764835-64064835 GCF_020536995.1 Dreissena polymorpha
AAATGAAATTATATTTGTTTCTATATCGTTGAAATGTTTACGAGGTTACATTTTGCAAGCAATTAAGATATCCGTATTATCAACAAGTGATCGCAGTTAAAATACAAAAGAAATACTTTAAATACTGTATGAGTGTTGATCACATCAGTGTCTTGTTAAGTAAAAGGTTGTTTAGTAATATTATAGAGAACTGCTCTATTGTAGTAGACATACAAAAATCACAAGCACACAGGTTGGGTTTTTTATTAGGAGATATCTTTTGCGCATGCACATGCTATTTATATCCCCTGCACAGATTCATTGTGAAAAAAATTGTAACAATCCCATTAAACACTATAATACTTGCCTTTGAACAAATTGATGCTATCAATTTCAAGAAAAAAGCGGTTTGTTAAGTACTAGTATGTGACAATAAAAATTGTGTGTAAGCGTTACAATACCGAAATAATTAGAACGTCCCGTAAATACTGCTGTATGACAAATACTGGCTATCCAGGATGTGATTATTTAAAAAAAATATATTTGCTATTCTGATTAAGATGTCGTTTAGTCCCTTCAAATGGATTGCAGGCCTGCTGTACATAGTAGACAAGGTGAAACGTAACTGCACAGTGCGCACGCTTTCAGAGATGGACTTCTGGTAGTTTAAAGGAGTTGGGTTGCCTCCCATCATGAAATACTTCCATCTGAATGGCACGAAGATGCTTAACCAGGGCATCGTGAGTTATATACTTGAGTTGCGCTGCGGGAAAGCGCGGCTTAATATATATGCGTAAACTTTTGTCCCAGATTAGCCTGTGCAATCCGCCACAGCTAATCATGGACAACACTATGCGCCTTGACCGTATTTTTGCTATGAAAATACTAACTTTAAAAGAAAAAAATCATTAAAGCTGAAAGTGTTGTCCCTGATTAGCCTGTGCAGTTTGCGACAATTTACCCCATTTGCATTAAACATAGTTTTCCCATAGAGCAAGAGTCACTTGTATCGATTTGAGGCTATTCCAACAAACCCAGTCATAGAATGTGTACCGTTTTTTGATACATTCATTCAAATAAATGATCTTTTATTGACGTGACTCCTGAATATTTCACGAATGAGTTCTTCGAACCTCTAGACAGTAACATAGATGTTCCTGCCTGTTGAAAATGACAATTGTTCCTGTTAAGATTATTCCTGTACAAAAGGACTCTTGTGTGGATTGTTCATTTATAAAGGACTAGACAAAGTGTTATGATAATATATGTGAACAACTAATGTCTAGATGATTCTTGTAAACAAAAATCATGTCCGAGATGATTCCTGTAAAAAAACACATGTTTAGATGATTCCCTATAAAACTGATTATTATTTAGATTATACCTGTAACAGAACTCATGGTAAGATTATTCCTTTTTTGAAAAGACACGATAAGATGATTTTCTGTTAAAAATGTCTCATGGTTTAGGTGATTCTGTAAAAAGGACTTGTGTGAAGATGTTTCTTGTAAAAAAAACTTGTTTTAAGCTGATTCCTGTAAAAAGGACTTCTGTTAAGATGATTTTTTGTTAACAGCAACTCTTGTTTAGATAGTTCTTGAAGGACTTTGTATGCCCCCGGTAGGGTGGCATATAAAAGTTGAACCGTCCGTCAGTCAGTCCGTCTGTCTGTCCGAAAACTTTAATGGTCATAACTTTTTTAATATTGAAGATAGCAACTTGATATTTGGCATGCATGAAGCTGCACATTTGAGTTGTGGAAGTTCAAGGTCAAGGTCATCCTTCAAGGTCAAAGGTCCAAAAAAATATGTCCATCCGTCCAAAAAAACTTTAACATTGGCCATAACTTTTTTAATATTGACGATAGCAACTTGATATTTGGCATGGATATGTATCTCATGAAGCTGCAATTTTTGAGTGGTGGAAGTTCAAGGTCATCCTTCAAGGTCAAAGGTAAAAAAAAGCTGCGTTCTCATGAAGCTGCACATTAGGAGTGGTGGAAGTTTTAGGTCAAGGTCATCCTTCAAGGTCAAAGGTAAAAATATATATATAAAAAATCAAAGGGGCCAATAGGGGGCATTGTGTTTCTAATGAACACATCTCTTGTTTCTAGATATGTTTATATGAAAAGGACTGGTGTCTAGCTTATTCTGGTAAAAAAAACTTTGGTAAAGAGAATTTCAGTTTAAAGAGGAAACAGAAGATGTCTCCCCTTTAACGAAGTCCAGTACAGATAGGGTTTCACTTTAATGATTCCAGTTAGACAATTTCCATGAAACAACCCTTTGCTTTTATTTTCAACAAAATGCTATTCTTATGAATGGTTACGTATTGTATTTACGTGTATGTTTCAACTGCAGAAAACGTGGAGGGATATGCCAGTGTATTCCTGGGGACACAAGAATGCCACTAGCGGTGAAGTCTCTGAGCTGCTCTTTGAACACATTTCGGTATGTGACCTTGTGCAATGTATGTGGTAACATTTTGTTTATGTTAATACACATGTAGTGTTACTAAAGATTTGATTATAGCTGTTAACACATGTAAAAAGAAAGTGACTTAACAAAAAATTATTATAGTGAATAGACAGTTGTGTTATATGTAGGACATGTTGAAAGTGGAAAGGCAGAAATCGTTTGACTGTATTGTATTTAAGCGGTTTGAAATGCAACCTCAGTAAAGTTTAAAAACTAATTTGAACGATTCGGTGTATGTCATAGATCTCTTAGCATTTATTAACATTTTATTCAGACATTTTTGAGTTTATTAGAGGCAAACTTTACATTTGTTTCATGTTGATTGATCATAAGTATACAATGCACTAGACCTCAGACTCTACACTGAATTTGTTCTCCTAGTGTATACTACAATTTCACTCATGATCATCATCTCCTGTTTAACTTAATGTAATGGCCATACAAGAGAATCACAGTGCACTCAATAAAACTGTAACACACACAGACAACCCTTACTTTGTATATTGACTGACACTGATATTTATCATTTCACCTAGGATGATTGGGTCATTCAACACGGCAAGGAGGGACTCCCGAATATGCCTATATGGATGCAGAAGATACCACAGCCAGTCGGCTTCATACCAGGGAAGGATGGAAACGTAATACCCTCCATTTAGCCCTTAAGCACTCGGATACACACTTTGATATTTTATATCCCTTTAAAAATCAAATAAAATTCAAGACCTTTCTTACTAGATTCAAATTCATTTCCTATCTTAAAAACTGATGAGCAGCTTATCGAATAAAAATCTGAACCGACTACGATTTCATCGCAGGCTGTTCTTGTTATATGCTGGTGTATGTAGCCATTTTGACTTAGCTGCCGAGGGTTAATACAGCTTTTTGGACATTGTAAAGATGCTACAAAGTTGAGTTAAATCATCTATCAATGCTTTAAATTAAGTGATTTATGCAGTTTAAGGGGACATAACTGAAAACAAACCATTCCATTATGGTAAAACTATAAAGATAAATTATTATTTCTATTGTAATTTATTATATATCCTTTAGCACATGGTCTTTAGATTGAACTTTTTTTCTTGGGTGGCATACATCTGAAACCCGAAGTTGCAAAACATAATGCAATGAAACCACAAATAACCGTATCAAAACTGATATCTAAAATGTCAGTACAGACAATTAAAACATTTTTTTGTTCGTTTACAGAATATATAATGTAATGGAAGTATTTTCTGACACGATTATTTTGCATTTTCCTGCCAAGCCAAAGCGTCTTCGAGCATTATGTAGGTTTCACCAATGGTCATCCATCCCAAGATGTGTTTGACATGTCCCTCTGCTATGCCTACGGCCATCACTACACCACCTTCTACGTTTTGGTGATGAATGGAGGCCAAGGTTAACCAGTGGCTTAACAGTTTACATCTCAGATACGCATCTTGGCTCATTTGTAGTTACTAAGAAAATCAAATTAATTTAAGAATTGTTGTGATATATTTAATTTTAAGAAGCTTTGTTTCCAACCTAAGATGAGCAGCAAACAGCATAAAACCTGGACAGTCTGCAAGCTACTTGCAGGATGTTCTGGTTTTATGCTGGTTGCATATTGCCATTTTCACTAAGCAGGAAAAGGTTATTGCTATTGTCGTGGGTGTGTCTGTTGTAGTAACTATGGTACATGTGTATGCTAAACTTATCATGTGTATGTTTTCATGGAGTTTCAGCCACATTTATGTTACATTTGTTTATTCTTATCCAGTTAATGGAAATAGGATTTCATCATCTCCTTTTTTAATATATTTTGGTATGTGTAGTGAAGTAACATTGTAGTAACATATTTGACCTTTTGACAAATGATTTTATATATGCAGTGTTAGTCATAGTTGCAAATATCCCACAGCTCATAAAGGCCTTTTTTGAATTTTTGAGGCAAAAAGCTATGAAAATTTAAATAATTTGTTAGTTTTTTTACAAACATAATGTACTCTAATGTGTTTCAAAAAAAACGCATACAAATATTTTATATAAAACAATCACACACAAGCCAACTGATCTCTTTTAGCTTTGAATTTGCTAAAGAATTGCAACAATTCCTTTTCAGTTGTTTTTTTATCAAATTTGTGACACTGTAACTTTCTTAGTTACTGTCAATGAACTTCTCAACTTGTCACCAACTTTATTAATATGACTGAATAGTGTGTAGTTATTTTCAAAAAAACAGTTAAGATATTCAACTATTAATCAGTGTCATATTTGAGCCTTGCTCTTGTAAAAAGGTTAACGACTGCAGACTGCACAAGCTATAAATTAGTGAAAACACTAAACATTGACTGGGTTTTTGGTTTAAAGCCCATAAACATTCAAACTAAACAAATGTTTTGTACCATATTTCAAAAAATAAAGTTAAAACATTAAAAAAATCAATGTTCCTCATAGCAATAGCCAAACTTTTAATATTAGATGTGGTCTGGAATCATAGATTTAACACTACAAAACGATACAAAATACTGTTATTATTTGTTTGTGTCACAATATATTTCATGTGAATTTCCGGCTACGATATCCAAACATTTCCCAGCAAACGCGAGATTGGCTTTGCGCAGATTTGGAAGCTCTATGTAGTTCTCATTAATAAGTTGTTTTTCTAATGCTGCCCAAAGACAGTCTCGCATTCCCTTGTAAATGTTGATCATGGTGGGAAATTAATATGGAATATGTTGTAGCACAGGAAATTAAAACAGGCATTTTGTATCTCGTTAAATATATGTTACCATACCACATCTAGCATTGATAGTTTGGCTATTGCTATAAGGATCACTTATTTTGTATGGTTTAATTTTATTTAACAAAATATTTTGCGCAATATTTGTTGATTTTGAGTATTTAAGGCACTTTAAGAAGATACTTCTACTAAAGATAATTCCATAAAAGCAAACACTTTGTCCCTGTACAGACCAATCTGTGAAGATTTTTTCACACATGAAATAAGCCCTTTTCATCCAAAGCGTGTTCATTTTATTGCAGGGATGTCATTGAAAGAAACGCTGATGTATTTCCAGAGTGAGTTTGTGGCTGCCTTCAAGCACACTGTTGCCCATCTTGCTGATGTGTCGGTCACTCGTATCCAGTCTGTTACTGTAAGCAAACACTAGTCATGTCTTGTTCAGTTTGTTACTGTAAGCAAACACTAGTCATGTCTTGTTCAGTCTGTTACTGTAAGCAAACACTAGTAATGTCATGTTCAGTATGTTACTGTAAGCAAACACTAGTCATGTCTTGTTCAGTGTGTTACTGTAAGCAAACACTAGTCATGTCTTGTTCAGTTTGTTACTGTAAGCAAACACTAGTCATGTCTTGTTCAGTCTGTTACTGTAAGCAAACACTAGTCATGTCTTGTTCAGTCTGTTACTGTAAGCAAACACTAGTCATGTCCCGTTCAGTCTGTTACTGTAAGCAAACACTAGTAATGTCATGTTCAGTCTGTTACTGTAAGCAAACATTAGTCATGTCTTGTTCAGTTTGTTACTGTAAGCAAACACTAGTCATGTCTTGTTCAGTCTTTTACTGTAAGCAAACACTAGTCATGTCTTGTTCAGTCTGTTACTGTAAGCAAACACTAGTCATGTCTTGTTCAGTCTTTTACTGTAAGCAAACACTAGTAATGTCATGTTCAGTCTGTTACTGTTAGCAAACACTAGTCATGTCTCGTTCAGTCTGTTACTGTAAGCAAACACTAGTCATGTCTTGTTCAGTCTGTTACTTTTAGCAAATACCATTCAGTACTTGTTTTCAGGTAAGCCATTAAGATGAAATATAAAATATGTGTTACATCATGCATACATGGATCTTAGGGCATATGTGGTCAGCATTACTCCAAACTAGCCTGCGCATTTTCACAGGAGCAACACAAGGTTTGGTGGTCTGGTTTTCGGACAGGATATCTCCTATCCAGATTGCACTGGCTGGGTTTGAGCCACACTAGCCGCAATTAACATAAAACCGATTTTCTCATGACTCTGCTTATATATTACCACATAAAAAATTGCAGTCATAAAAATATCCAAAATAAGTATTTACAATTTTTCTAAGAGACTTCCCAATTTGGAATACTTTGATGTAAGAACTACAAGAATGTATACATGCTTTCAACGCCAGATTTGTATTTATACTTTACAAAATTTCTGGAACAAAATTGCTTTCAAGTCAGTATAGAGGTGTATGGAAATCCTATGCTCGACTCACCCAACATGCCCAAATTTCCCAGAGCGGGTAATTTTACTGTCCAAAGACAAGGACAATTTATTGATGTATTAAAATTATATATTAAGTTGTTTAAATGTGTTCTGATTTTCTAAGGCAGAAAACACTTATTAGCTACACCTCTTTTTATTTGCATCTTTTAACAAATTTTTATTGTTTCACAGAAAATGGCTTTCTAGACGATACAATTGCAAAATTATTGATACATGAATGTATTATTTAACACCTCTCTACACTTTGTGGCACACTGTGTGTTTTAGTGGGATAATACCCTCCTGGGATCTCTTGCTGTGACAGTCTCCTTCAATCTTCTTGACAACAATGTAGCAGGTAAGGTGTATTAGTACGTATACTCCACTAATACAGTGTGTAACCTAGCTCAATGACATTATTGATTCAAATTGGAACCCATTCAAATCATTGACTTTACTTTTAACCTTATGACACTAGCCTTTGGAAAAACAGGGCTTGATGCATGTGCATGTTCATAAAGTGTCATTCCAGATTACCCTGTGCGGTTTGCTCTTTGCTTTTATGTTATTTTTTGTTAAAGGCAGTCTCTTCTAACTGAAAATGCAGTCGTCCAAACATGTTTCCAGGTTTCCATAACCTCATCAGCACTGGCATTCCCATAGACGTTGCAAGGGCCTTCCTCACTGTGCAGATACAGAAGACTGAGACATCGCCACAGTTTGTAGTACAGACCGAGGACAAAAAGACGGTTGTAAGGGGACCGCAACCTTTGTTACACACTGCTTACGACATACTGCAAAAGCATTTATATTTGTGGAACATTAATTTTCGTTGATTTTGTGGGTTGCCTGATGAAGAATTTGAGACAAACTCATTGAACAAGACAATTCTTTATCTTTGCCCCGAATCATTAATCCATTTATGTATGTGTCCTCATTCCAACATTTTAGGGAGTGTGTCAAAATGTGTGCACCATAATGGCTTAATTATAGATTTCCTGACTTCAATTTTATAAGTCTTGATTTACCAGATTTTCAACCATTTTGAAAATAAAGAAGTTGAAAATCCTTATTTTAAGATTGGGAATTAGGAGGCAGGTGGGCGGTCAATGGCTGGCATGTGTTCTGGATGGAAACGTCAAATAGGTGGTAGATAGCATTAAGTTTGCATGGACCAATCTTAATGAAACTTGGTATATAGTAAGCTTATATAGGGACCTAGCTTGTGTTTGTATATGGGTAAGGTCATGTCAAGGTCGTTTTTGAATAGAAAAATGGTTTTTGATGAATTACTTAGTTTAATAGAGGAATTGCAGTGAATTAAAATGTGTACATAGCTTACATGCAAACTAAGCTTGGGATTGCTTTTGGGGCAAGTCAGATCAATGTCAAGGTCAGTGTAAATATTAAAAGGTTTCTGGGGAACAACTTGAAATGGGATGGAGGTATTTGAAGTGAAATTGTGTGTGCAGGCTGCTTACATGTATATGCGGACCAAACATTTAAGTTGTTTGGGGCTAGTCAAGTTATGGTCAATGTCACCAAAAGTAAAAATTGCTAACATATATAAATATACATAGTAATTAGCTGGGTTGCTCACGTGGAGAGCAAGTTATTACATTAAATTGATAACTAAAACGTTGAAAACATGGTTTTATGGAATTGCCATGTTTCTTGTTGTGTTGAATATTTTCATTGAGCTGCTGTATGTAGGTGTGTGTTTGCTGTGTTTCCAGCACCTGATGATTGAGAAAGGGTCACTGTGGGAGTCAGCAGCAGAAACTACAGACGGTCAGAAGTCCACAATGAAGCAGTATGGACCCGGTGAGTGACTTGAAATGCAGATCAGTAACTGAGGGTCTATTAAATGTAACCACACAATTAAAGCAACAAAATAGTAAACTAACTACACTGAAGCAGTGAAGCTTAGTGTAGTACGTTAATACAATGGTGACATTTAACCTGCAGTCCCTGCACATTTAATGTCTAGATTAATGACATGAAAAAATTCATGATTAAATGGTGTATAATTATGTTAATTTACAACATTTTAATAGATGCCACTGAGAAAGCAGAAATAAATGCATGGGCCTAAAGTGTCATAGTCTGCAACACCTATAGGCTAATAAGGGATGACACTTTCCGCTTTAATGGTATTTTTATGCCCAAGGATCAAATGATGGGGTATATTGTTTTTGGCCTGTCTGGCTGTCATTGTATGTGTGTGTGTGTGTGTGTCTGTCTGAAAACTTAAACCTTGGTCATAACTGATTGAAGATAGCAACTTGATATTTGGCATGCATGTGTATCTCATGGAGCTGCACATTTTGAGTGCTGAAAGGTCAAGGTCATTCTTCAACGTTTAAGGTCAAAAAAATAAAATTAATTCAAAGCGGCGCATTACGGGGCATTGTGTTTCTGACAAACACATCTCTTGTTCTCAATGAAAATCCAGTACAAACATAGTGTCGCCTCTGATTAGCCTATGCAGTCTGCACAGGCTATTGTGGAATGACACTTTACACACATCCATGAAATCCCATTTATCTGATATACATGTTTTTATACAGAAATTCTAAATTAACTTCAGTTGTGATAGTATTTCCTTCATCTACGTCATAAACAAGTTCTGAATCACATGTATGTCATGGTTTTCCGCACTACAGGCTCGATTGCAGGCCTCGGTATAGGCATGCTGCTCATAGGAGCCCTGCTGGGACTGGCTGGGGCCTTCGTCATCTACAAGAGGTTTGACGTGGAGGTGCCTTACAAGACACAGGAATAAGACTTCCTGCCTTTTCCATCTGAACTGGGTTTTGTTGGAAAAGAGATTATCTTAAAGCAATAAATACACAAAAGTGGTATTTGGCGTCTCCTATTAATCTGTGAAGACTGCTACATAATTTACAAGAACTTTTAGAATCTCATATTTTTCTACATATTTTCTTGTTTATATATATTCTGGTTTTTTTCTTTTATTTTTGTTTTGTTACTTATTGTTATGTAAAGCAAAAACATTTTTTATATGTCCAATTGATTCACTTGACCATGTATAAGACCGAGTGTTTAACTTCTAAGTTTCAATATAAAAAATGGGGTGGGCTACATATACATTAGTTTTCTGGACTAAAAATCTTGTTTCATGTCACATTAAATAAAATTGGGTGTGTGTTGAATATGGTTGCACTTTATACCAGCATGTCATGAAACTTTTTTGGAAGTTAAGCTTTACACACAATATACATTAGAAATTTATGCTGTACGCACAATATATATTAGGAATTTAAGATTTACACACATAGATTTACACGCAATATATATTAGAAATTTTAGTGTAACACCACAACATACATTAGCAATTTACACTTTTCAAACAATATTCATTGGGAATGAAAGCTAGACACAAAAAATAAATTGCTTTTTATAAATTTCCTGGAAATATATCATGGGCACAGTATTTTATCTGTTGATGCATTTACATGTTTGAAATAAGATGTTTGCAGTTTAGCAAGCAATTTTGCTATGTATGTAATTATTGGTTGTTAATTGTTAAGCCATGACAGATAATCTTGCTGCATGTTTTTCATTAATTATCTTGTCCCTATAGGACCAAATATGGTTGCTTCAAATTTAAACTGGTATACGCTATAATATAGCTATCAAATTTTTTTTTGAGGTATTGATTGAATGTTTTATGCTTTTCGATTAATTTTGATACCAGTTTTTTTACAATTAAGTTTGGAATCTCATATTTTTCTACAATTTTCAGTGTGTATATGTACTTTTTGTCCCCTACCGCTCTGTGAGTCAGTCAGTCAGTCAGTCAGTCTGTCCGTCACATTTTTTAGCGAGGCTGTTTTCGGAAAAACCCGAGTTATTGTCGTAGCCAGCTCGTTGTCCGACGTCTGCCTTAGGCGTCGTGCTAAAACCTAAACATTGGTCATAACTTTTTAAATAATGAAGATAGCACCTTGATATTTGGCATGCATGTGTATCTCATGGAGCTGCAAATGTTGTGTGGTAGAAATTCAAGGTTAACATCATCCTTCAAGGTCTAGGGTCGAAAGTCAAGGGAAGTAAATGTAAGTAAATGGAAGTAAACTTTAAATGGACATAGTTATCTTACCTGCCCACGTATATATTTTTGTTAAATAAATCAAAGCGGCGCAGTAGGCAGTATTGTGTTTCTGACAAATTGTGGTAAAAGGTCAAGGTCATCCTTTACGGTCTACGGTAAAAAATACAGATTTAAGGGAAGTAATAAGCTTTAACAAGCAAATTCGTTGAATTAATATCCCCCGCCAATATGCTTCTGGACACAAAAGTGTTATATTTGACACTAAAAAAGCATTTTTTTCAAGATACAAAGGGTCATAACTATGTTATTATCAGATGGTGTACAATGCCAAGATATGGCTCCGGACGGACGGAGAACGCAAAAACAATATCCCTCCGCCTATGGCGGGGGATTAAAAGGGAGAAAATTATTCAATATCAATAATACCCCACCCCCCCCCCCGATTGTATTGGACAAAATTCAAGGGAAGTTATAACCTTTAAAGGGAGATGATTTCTATACCTGCCAAATGATATATATAAATTTTATTTCAATGCGGCGCAGTAGGGGACATTGTGTTTCTGACAAACACATCTCTTGTTGGGTCACTGGGTCAAAGGTTAGGTCACTGTGACCTCTAAAAAAAATCTGACAAGCTTTTGCAGCCGAGCGAGGCACCCGTTATGCGGTGCTCTTGTTCTGGGTCCTGCAATAACTTTAAAAGCTCTTCATATTTTTTCATGAAACTTGAAACATGGACAGATGGCAATATGGAGATTATGCACATCATTTTTCATTTTGGTTGCTATGGCAACAAATAATAATTTAAAAAATCTGACAATGGTGGAGTTTCATCGGTAGGGGACCATATTGCTTGGCAATCTCTTGTGATTTTTGTTTGCTTTTTGCTTTGTTACTCATTGTTGTAGCAATCTTTAAAATATGTTATTATTTCAGTTGATATTAATGTGTATGTTCAGTATTATAAGTAACTAAAACACCATCAATTCCTTAGTGACTGTCATATCTTGAATTGATTTCTGTTCTGTAGTGACACATTCAGCAAACAAGTACATGCATTATTTCCCACTGTAAAAAAATGGTGCATATTTAAGTGAATTTGTCAGTTTCAGACAGTGTGAAATAAAAAAAAACACCATAATTGACTATATCCAAGAAAACGTAAAGATGTCTGCAGGGTTTCAATTTTTAGATTTTCTACAACCATGATTCGCAGTTCTTGTACTTCAGGTAGTCCATTGAGTATTTTAGATTTAGCACTGAAGCAATAATTAAATTAGAATCATTGAGTTTTTGTTTACAAATAACAAGATATCAACATATAGGTAGACTGATATCACAATTATACTGCTGTCTTTGGTGGAAGATTTATACACTTTCTTATAATACTTGTATACATTCCTTTTGTTTGATGTGATATTTATATTTAGTCAGTTTATTTTGAAATAAAGATATATAAACCTTAAACAGAATCAAAAAATCAAACTTAAACGATGGGAGGCATAACCCAAAGTTTATTGAACTGATATTTTTTGCTTAGTGTATGTACTGTTATATTTGTGTTAAAAAAAATCCAAAATCAAACTCAGAAAATCCAAAACTAACCAGGTTGCAATTATTTTATTTATAACATTATTTTGTATACAGCACTGAATTTTATACAACTATACATAACTTTCCAATAAAGTGATTTTCAATCTCCCAGTGTCACACTTTGATACCATCTTGTCCTATATGGTCACTTCCACCAATATCCAGTTTTTTCGACTGCGAGTCACTGTTGTGAGGTAGTGTGATATTCACTTTGTACAGCGCCTGGATGACCCATTCAGGGTAGTGTCCGTCTGGGTGTCGTACAGAGAAGAATTTCTTGACAAAAGCAGGGAATCTGACCTCTTTGATACTTTGTTGTATACTTCGCATGAGATCCAACTGCAATAGGTGATATTAAACAATAAGAGTGCTGTCAAGATTTTAAGATCAAATTGGTATAGTGATATTAAACAAGGGACAAAATTGTCACAAAACCAGGTGTTCAATGTGAAAAAAAAGTCAGATAAAGGGAGACAACTCAAACTGAACTGATTTGATCAGTTCAGTTTTAGTTGTCTCCCTTTATCTGATAATTGTTTATAATTAACCCCACTTGGGCCATTTGTATCAAAATAAATATATTTTATAGTCGTTGTGACCTTGACCTTGGAATTATTGACGTAATTCTTTCGTGCCACACACCGTCCCATGATGGTGAACAAATGTGCCAAATGATTTTAAAATCTCATAATGAATGACATAGATATGGCATGACAAGCTCATTTATGGCCATTTTTGACATTTGAACTCAATATGTGACCTTGACCTTGGAGATAAAGACGTAATTCTTTCGCGCGACACACCGTCTAATGAAGGTGAACAAATGTGCCAAATGATTTTAAAATCTGACAATGAACGACAAAGTTATGGCCAGGACAAGCTCATTTATAGCCATTTTTTACCTTTGAACTCAAATTGTGACCTTGACCTTGGAGATATCGACATAATTCAAATGTGCCAAATGATTTTTGAATCTCACAATGAACGACAAAGTTATGGCCCGGACAAGCTTGTTCCGCCCGCCAGCCAGCCCGCCCGCCCGCCCGCCGACATTCGCCAATCTAATAACCAGTTTTTTCCTTCGGAAAACCTGGTTAACAATAAAAGAGCTGTTCAGATTTTAAGAGCAAATTGGTATATGTGATATTAAAGAATAAGAGAGCTGTTAAGATTTTAAGATCAATTGGTATTGGTGATTTTAAACAATAAGAGAGCTGTTAAGATTTTAAGATCAAATTGGTATAGGTGATATTAAACAATAAGAGAGCTGTTAAGATTTTAAGATCAAATTGGTATAGGTGATATTAAACAATAAGAGAGCTGTCAAGATTTTAAGATCAAATTGGTATAGGTGATATTAAGAAATAAGAGAGCTGTTAAGATTTGAAGATCGAATTGGTATAGGTGATATTATACAATAAGAGAGCTGTTAAGATTTTAAGATCAAATTGGTATAGGTGATATTAAACAATAAGAGAGCTGTAAAGATTTTAAGATCAAATGGTACAGGTGATATTAAACAAAAAGAGAGCTGTTAAGATTTTAAGATCAAATTGGTATATACAATCATGTTTCTCTTTTCACAACAGATAAAACGTTAACAATGAAGAAGTATAATACAAGTTAAGTATTACAAGAGCATCTAGAAAGTAAGACTTAACAACTGCAAATAATTTTCTGATGTACAGTAAATGAAATGCACAAAAGGCATAGTCGAAAAATCAGCACTTATCTGTGTAGATTTAATCATGCAACACATACAAACATATATTGGTTCTGCAACAAATTCGAATAATGTATCAGTATTGGTGTAAACTTATCTTTATGGATGTCTTTAATAAAACAGTTTTGATTTACTTTGCCATTAAAAGATTTAGTAAATTGATTAGATTTTATATCTGTGATTTATTTTTATGGATTGAGATTTCAAAAATAATTTGCAGTTATTGGTAACAAAAATGATGGACCGGAACTTGATCTCTAAGTTACGTGGATAAGCACACACACCCGAATGCAGGTTAATATCCGGTATCTTATATGAAGATAGTAGTCCGGAAGCCTGTAGCATAAATGTCTGGAAAACTGTAATTAAAGTGCTAATTATCAAGTCCAAGTCCAAGGTCCATAATTGCGAAATAGACCTTAAAAATCTCGAATTTGATATTGAAGCCTGCAGGTAGACTAACATACACACGTCAGGTAAATATCTCAAAGTCGTTTGGAAACAACATCCGGAAAAGTATTATTTTAAAAAAGTCCCCGAGTCCAAGGCCCGTAACTTCGTCAAAAATCAATTGGCCGGACGGAAATTCAAGCCTGATTTGTAAGTCATGTGGATAGACTCAACGACCAACTATCAGGTGCAAGCGTTTAGCACAAACTTCCAGAATACTATTTTTTTAAGAACATTTTTAAGTCCAAAGCGCATTACGTTTCCAAACATCAATGGGCCGAAACGAGACTCGAACTTGATATGTAATTCATACAGGGAAGACTGATTAAATCAGGTAAATCAAATAAATGTATCAAAGTGTAAAGGAATAAATAAGAAAACGAAATTCTATGACGGACGGACAGACGAATGGACAGACGGACGGACTGACAGACAGTCTGACTGCTATACCATCAAACCGAATGCATAAAGCGTTAAGTGTGTCGAAGAACAGTTTAATTACCGAAGGAATTATTTGCATTCCTTCTTTGTATGATATAACTGCATGCAATTTCTTAATGTTATATACACTTAAGTATACCATTACATATAAAATCCAATATTAACACAAATAACACGCCGACCATTAAAACCACCTTTCTGTCAAAACGCACAACAACGTTACGATTAAACATACTTTTAAACATAACACACATACACGCTAGTATTATCTAACCACCCAAAGTCTAATTAAAGGAAAAATATATTCCAAGAGCATGAACTAAATTGGAAAGACACATTCATTATGCCTAACAAAACAACAATTGACATAACACTTGGGAACTTCCGGTAAAAATACTTACATTCAATCGTCGCAATACATGTTTAAATAATTTAACTTACTAAATCACCGGGCGGTAATAATATTGTAAATTTAATTATAATTATTATGCCCCATTTTATCTTAAACGAAAAGCACAGGCAATATGATAAATGATTTTAATTATCGTATACATAGCCTGCCAATAAATATTCAGGTTGAGAAAGAAATAGCCCTCATTAGTGATACTTTGCATTTTTGTAATCAAATCGCTGTCCATTAAATTTTCATAGCGCTTCGTGTATTATGTCATGTTTTGTTATTTTATAATATAATTGATTATATATATATATATATATATATATATATATATATATATATATATATATATATATATATATATATATATATATATATATATATATATATATACATACACACACACGGTTGAAACTGACATATGCATGTAATAAATCAAGGTCTTAAAAATTGCAAAGCATATTTGTGTATTGCTTGTCAGTACAATTGTTTGCAAATGTCATGTATGTACACAATATGTGTTTTAAATGATTACAAACGGAAATCAAACACATGCAAAGCATATGATTTAATGATAACAGCGTGACCATCTCAATTAATTTTAAAACCAATGATCTTCCCCCATGAGAAGTTTAAGTATACATCAATTTCCTTTTATATATTTTCACACAGTAAGAATGTAATCACCTATTTCAATATTCAGGTACCGTTGTCAATATTACTATTGTGTTGATAGTATATGGCGTTTAACCTGTATATAATAATAAACTATACTAATAAACTATTTATATTCTTCAATTATCCAGTGTTGCCTTTAGTACCATTATAATGTCAAGTAGTCTTAATTAGTCTAATATTCTGTTTTTGTTCATGCATCACTTCAATGTCCAATTTTCCAACTCTGTTTGTAGTATGAGAAGCAATGGTTAGTTGGTTTAATTGTACAGACAATATGTTGATGTATATGTATGTATATCAAAATCCTTTTATAAGGCTTTTGTATAGTGGTCATATGCAATGTATCAATTTTATTAATCATAAAATACATTGTACACTATATTGTATATGCTGGGACTACCATAATGCACTAAACTTGCTTCCTAGCGCATTGGAATGTTAATGAAGGAAAGGTGACTCCTCAGGGCTTAAACAAGTAGATATTTTAACGATAGCGTTTGAAGAGTTACTTCCCTTCAATCTGATATTGAGCAATTTTCTTCATTCTGATAACTGATTGTAAGTGTATAATAGTTAAGAAGTATATATTATCACCACTTATCATCTTATCATGGTATGCCATGATGGTTGAATGTTCTTTCTGGTGGGTTAACTGTTTTTGTGAAATAATGTCACAATTCACAATGTTGGATGATATACGACAACAAATTTGTATGACAATGGGTATAATTGGTTGAAGCAATATAGCTTTTAACATGTATACTGATTTTAATGTAAAGTACATTAATACACATAATAAGACTCGTTTAATTCATTTTATGAATGGCCAATGTTTTATCTTAATGTTTTATATGCAACATTTAGAAAATTGTAAATATTGCATGAGACAATAATATATATATATATATATATATATATATATATATATATATATATATATATATATATATATACCAATACATAGTGCCAGTTACGCGGTCTCTGTAGTTTTCAGACTGTACTTACGAGGTCAATAAAAAAAACGGGGTCTATATACAACCCCGCAATCTAGGCTCCTTTAATTACTATGAGGGGGGTGTAGGGGAGGTAATGCAATCAAATCTCACAATAAGGTCTTAAATCGAAAACCACAATCACGTCTGAAATTGAAATTGTATATACCTCGCAAATAAGTTCGCTATATATATTCCTTGTATAAGACGTTAAATAAATGGCGTGTTCATAAATAACAATATATAAGGTACCCTTATATACCTTAATTCGTGTTAATATCGGATAAAAAAGGGTATGGAGATACACGTGTTTAAAGTGGGAACCCCATGACCTATGTCTAAATCAGAGACCCCGTAACTGGTCATATGTGTGAATATATATATATATATATATATATATATATATATATATATATATATATATATATATATATATATATTGAACTTTGCAAAGACTTGAAGATGAGCTTTATCTTAATGGTGTCAGTGCGTTATATCACCTTTATATTGTTGATATAGGCAAGACACATGCACAAAAGGCATTAATCATCATTTAAGTTAGTGCTATACCAGTTCTACACTTTGGATAATCAAATTAGCTTTATCACGCATATGAACACTCGTCATATAAAACCCGATTCAAACCAAAGAAAACGAGTGTACAGTAACCAGCACATTCAGAAATATAAGCCGGAGGATCAGATAAATCTATCGTAAATCATTTTAACAACACATTCATTCGAGTGTTTATAGAGCAAAGTAAACTATAGATATTTCTACGTATTACCTAAATGTTCTTAACGACTGCGAATATAAACGGCACATAAATATTTATGAAGCACGAGAAACACTGATTTCCAAGATAAGTGAGTTACGCGATAATCACGTATGTACAGGCAACATACAAAAGCAAAGCTTTCATCTAAGAATCCTGAAAGATTTAAGAAAGTTCATCAGGTATTACATCTCATAATGTTTACTCAATACGGAAAAATGTTGTTTCAGACAATCACCAAAGTCATTTGACAATGCACAATGACACACGCAGCAAACGTCGGCACAAGTATTGAGCGTGAAGTAACATCGCAGTAAACCATAAAGGAAACGCGACCGAACAATCGATTTGACGAAGTCAATCGTAAATAGTTTTCAGATTATACAAAACACAATTGTATGCCACACGCAAACGGTTTGGTTACCGGTGAATGTGTAGCATTAATGAAGCACAACTATTAAGTAAAAACGTAGCAATACAAACCATAACATACTACAATGATAGCTTTTGGCACAATTAAAAACGTATGCTCACGAATATCTCTTTATTGAAGTGTGGAACGAGTTGGGATAAACTAAAACTAGCATTGGCCAGTATTCTCTAAAATCGTAATAGGGATGTCAATACCGATTAACATACCTTAAAGACCGAAACAATTGTCAAAATATTACTAGTCTTGGCAGTTTTGTTTATTCAACACATTATCTACATTTCTATTTTCCAACATATTTAACCACTAGCAGCGTTTAGCACTTTCTAGTTGTTAACGATATTCAATAGCCACTGCCAAATCAAAATCCTTAAACATATGGAAAGATTATTATGAGCGTTTTATCTTTCGATGAAAATGTGGACATAATTGTAGTTGAAACGTTCTTAGCTTAAACTTATAACACGAATTCTGGCATCGCTCATCCTCGCGTGGTTTGTAATGGCGAATTTGGTCTGATAGGGGATATGTCCGTATATGAACAATTACTATAAGGAGCTTGCAAAAAAATACGAGTAAACGTGTCAATGTTAAAAAATCTCTTACGATAATACAACTTTTCATAACAGCTCACATCATTTCAATAAATTTACCCAAGCATACAGAAGTTTTACTTGCATTTTGGATATCATTATTGTTACTGTTCAGCTATATGCTTTTTTATATAGTTTTAACTTCAAATGTGTGCTTCACATTCGTTAAAATTGACAATTGACGTTAATATTGTGTATGCCCATTTAATATTTCGCAAATAATTTGTATTATCATTTCAATGGAACTACTATCTTCATATAAGATACAAAAACAAATAACAACTCACTACAACATATGGACAACAAAGACCTTTGCTCTATATTACAGCAGAATTAAACTCCTGAGACAGAATCATACTTTGATGGTTTCTAGCACGTTCGATATCAGGCCAGTCGCCTTTATTTGAAGCATGTTTATGATTATTGTTTTCTGATCTTTTGCCTAAAGACGTTCATGTTCATACGGATAAATGTTTAACAAGCATCCCGTATGTTTAACCCGTTCGTTTTTGTTCGCCTTTAAGGGATATGATCATGTTTTTTAATTATAGCAGTAATCCGTTATGCTACCTCTCTTGATTGTTTATTTAATTATAATAGTAATCCGTTATGCTACCTCTCTTGATATGCTTTCAATACAATTTCATTTAGTATTTAACAAATTACATCGACTTAAGACATTTTGTAAAAGCCGCATTAAGATAATATATAACACAGAACGAATCCCTGAGATTTCCGAAATAAAATTATTACTGTTATTAAACTATTTTTTTTATCTTAATGTTTATTTAGCTAGAAGATTTGCACTTATTTAAGCTCACCTGAACCCAAAGGGCTCTTGATGGGTTATGAAGATAATTGATATATTTCGTCCGCCCATGAGCGTGTCAATTCGTCGATGCGTGAGTCAACGTGTTCTTAAATTGTTATCTCTTGAACTGAATATGACGATACTCCCCAGGAATTCTTTATGAGATTTTAAATATGCACGTTGTTCAAATCTCTACGGTTCTTTTATGTGTTAGGTAACGGGGCCCACAAGTGGTGTTTTAAAAATAAAATATTAATATGAAATAGCATTTTCGTTTAAACAGTATACACTATAGCGTGGTCGTCGAACACGACTGTTCTAAGTTTACCAATAAGTTTTTCAGTTTCACATAGACCTATTTATGGAAACTTACAAATTTAAGTATTATGAATTCGAAAAAGTTCAATCTTTCATATTGTGTATGTAGCATAATCTTAAGATTTAAATATATCTAACTTGACTTAATAGTTGCCAAGTCACGGAGGTCACATGTCGAACATGCTATAAAATGGAATCTTGTCTAAAATACAAATACCTCTCATA
This sequence comes from Dreissena polymorpha, assembly GCF_020536995.1. Taxonomy (NCBI): domain Eukaryota; kingdom Metazoa; phylum Mollusca; class Bivalvia; order Myida; family Dreissenidae; genus Dreissena; species Dreissena polymorpha. The sequence continues at coordinate 63,785,031 of NC_068361.1, forward strand.
CTTTGGAGCAATATCTAGAGCTCGGACACCATGCGCTATGGGTCAGAGTATGAACATATTTTAGCTATACATTTTGTTTTCGTCTAGATTATTTCGGATAGTTATAACATAAAGCATTTACAAATTAGACCTTCACTTTTTCAATATAATAGTATGATATGATGCAATGTAAATAATTAAATTAGTATATTATTTGATTGTATTGTAGGTGATAACAATTGAAACGTCTCAATATTTTATTAAATACAACAAACACAAGCTCAGTATTTTATTTTATATGCTAATATCACAGCAAAACACATCAACAGAGGAAGAATGTCCATGATTTCATAAACCCTAACGGTTATTCATACAGGACTATTCTGTGTTAGTAAATAGAAAAGAAACATAATGTTCAAAAAAAAATATATTATAACATTTGAAATTAGAAAGCAGATTAAAAAATGTATTTACATTTACGGAGTTAAAAGTCAGAAAAGTTCGTTTCTTTGGTGTCGTTTGATAGATCAATATCTTCGGGGATTCAAAATTTGAAAAAAATGTCTACAATATTTGTTCGTTTGTTCCAGACTTAATGCTGCAGACAAAAATTAAATTTAAAGGCACAATGCAGTCGCAAATGACAGCAACACCATTCCCAACATGGCGGTGATCTGCATGGCGTTGCTGCTACAAATTCCAACGGCAATCCACAGCTTGGCGGTAGCCGCAGTGGTGTCAGAAGAGCCGCCGCTAGGTGTCGCTCTCAGGGTGAGCTCGTGACCTGCGAATGTTTTCATGTCCAGTGTCACCCCAGTTTCGACGGTCACCACTCCAGTCGTTTCCCCGTAGTCAAAATAGGCAAACTCTTCCGTTGCATCTGTTAAATAATTATTCAATAAATAATGTATTTTTGTAATATTTTGATTTGACTATCGTTGTTTTAACAGGTGCGGTGCGTCAGTGATACGTACCAGTTTAAATGAAACGTCCGAGCTGTGTTTTTTTAAATAACTATAACAGTCAATACATTCGTTTTTATGAAAATGCGAAAATTAAATAACACTCAATTCATGTCTTACAATATTCATAGGTGATTGTGTCATCGCTGGCCTTATCTGCAACAGTAAAGGTCCCGATCGTCGTACCTGAAAGAAATTGTGAATAATCATGCACCATACCATGAAGAAATGCCGAACAGCATATGTATAGATTAATTTGGACCAGACAGTGATTGTTTTCTAAATTCGTACTAAACGAGAATAATAATCTATGAAATATCATATTTAAAATATTTTGTAATTGTTTTAATCATTGTTTTATAATAACTAAACACACAGTCACTAATTCATAATTGACTTATGGGAACTGAAATGGTCAAAGTTAAACAAATCTGGCATGCATACCGGCAGTAGTTCCATCAGCGATACACGCTAGGTAGTGAGTCTGGCTGAACTCGACCATGTTCTTGATCTCTACAGTCACGGTGGCAGTGCCGGCAGTACCAGAACCGGGTGTAGCGCTAAAAGCAAGTTTAAAAGCAATGTATTTAACATTTGGGAAAACTCGTGTTATCAAAAAAGTTGACCTGAAAATTGCTTAGCCTAGTGTGTTCTACCAACAGAGGTGATTGTAATCCCCACGCTTTTTGAAAAGCGTGGGGATATTGTGGTTATTTCCGCCGTCTGTCTGTCCGTCCGTCCGTCCTGGCCACTATCTCCTCCTACACTATAAGCACTAGAACCTTAAAACTTAAACACTTGCGACCCTGCACTAGTTTGAATTTTGATCTAACCCCTGGGTAAAAAGTTATGGGGGTTGGGGTGGGCCGGGTCAGAGATTTTCACTCATTTTTTATGTTATTTTACATTAATTTCTTCATTTCTACACCGATTTAATTCAAATTGATACTGAACATCTCTTATGACAATACGGTCAATCTCAACGATGCATAGCCCCATGACCAACCTTGGGGCGCCCCCGCCCACATAGACCATGTCCACCCAAAACTGCCTTTAACTATAACTTCTGCATTTCTACACCGAATTACTTCTTATTGACACCGAACATCTCTTATGACAATACGGTCAATCTCAACTATGCATGGCCCCATTACCAACCCTGGGGCGCCCCCGCCCACATAGACCACGCCCCCCCCCAAAAATAAAATCCTTTTTTATAACTTCTTCATTTCTACACCGATTCACTTCAAATTGATACTGACCATCTCTTATAACAATATGGTCAATCTCAACTATGCATGGCCCCATTACCAACCCTGGGGCGCCCCCACCCACATAGACCACGCCCACCCAAAATCGCCCTTTACTATAACTTCTTCATTTCTTCACCAATGTACTTCAGATTGATACTGATTATCTCGTAAGACAATGCGGTAAATCTCCACTATGCGTGGCCCCATAACCAACCCTGAGGCGCCCCCGCCTACATAGACCGCCCACCCAAAATTGCCTTTAACTATAACTTCTTCATTTCTACACCGATTTACTTCAAATTGATACTGAACATCTCTTATGACAATACGGTCAATCTCCACTATGCATGGCCCCATTACCAACCCTGGGGCGCCCCCTGGGTCAAACAAGCAGCGTGGGGATACGCGTTGGACTCTGCGGCGCCTTTTCTTGTTATGTTTTAAAACAGTTATGAACCTCCTTTAAAACGACAAAGGCTGTTGAGTTACATGTACAAACTTATGTTGGCAGTGGTGTGTGTAATAGTACTTGTATGCCTCGGCAGTGGCAATTAGCAATTAGCTGTGTATTGTCATTTACCTTTTGAATGTGTTGTTTTCTAATGATATTTTTAATAATAAACTAATGATGCAAATCTCATGCTCCTTTAAACAAAAAAGTGTGCGAGATTAAAATAAATAAACATATTCTAAAATTAACTTATCAATTGGCTGATTCTTTGTGATAAACTTCGTCAACAATTGTATCCTCATATTGTTTAACGGTTTACTGACCGATGTGAGCACCAGTGATACTGCTCAAGTGATTATGATCATATGATGATCGATAAGATATTTTCCTCTGAACTTCAGAAAATATGTTGTGTTACTTGTTTGCTCATGATAGGGTCTATTTTTGTTCTAATCATATTTCAGCAAATATCGTATAAAACGTTTCGTTTTAGCTAATACTGGAGTATGAAATTAATGCCAATTCATATTAACATATCGTTGTCAAATTAAAGAAGGCACACACAAGCAATTTGTATCTTGGTTGAGAGTTGTCTCGATATATAATGACAAATATTATTGAATATAAATAAATTAGACTTTACAGATATTGTAGATCCCCTACACAAGATAAAAAAAGACTTACACAACAACAAATACATAGGACGTCTTTGTTTCGTAATCAAGGGATTTTCATGTAGCAAGTGTAATCGCTCCAGAAGAAGCGGTCGCAATGGTTCCAATTGCATCAGGGTTCAATGCGGTTGGTAGGGTGTAAGTATACGATCCGGCAGGGAGTGCACTCAATGTCACAATAGCGTCGGCCGCTGTACTTGTCTCCGTTACTTTATTATTGTACTTCATCGTGACTGATGGAGTACCGGTCCCAGCCGAGACGGTGAAATCGGTCTCTATCCACGAAGTAACCGAAGCATCTACATGTAAACTTTGAAATTTCAGTGACAAATTAAATTAATTATTTAGTTTGGTATCAATTGTAAAGCATGTCACGTAAATTAATATTAATAAATTGAATTTTCTTTCCTTTTTTCGATTAAGACACGTTTATTCGTACAGTTTTGACAAATTTTTAATTGTTGCTTTAAAATATAAAATATTTTATAACAAACACAATGTTTTGTGTATGGTATCATAACGAATACTGAAATTGTATCACCAATACTTTATAAAACTTTTACTTATATTATCTTTCCCTTGACCCAAAAGGTTGTGATTATGTTGCTTTGGTGAATATTAAAAAACACTGCCAAATAGAACCGTGCATTATTTTTATCGATATCGAAACAGTGAATTGCTGTGCAAATGTTAAACGCCATTTATTAATATCATTGATATTTACAAAAGTGCGTCGCGCAATTTATTCAGGGCTAGTAGATTCGGCGTTTCTTAAATCGAGTTATAGCCTCAAGTTTGTAATACTAAGTTATATGTGCGCATTTGTCATCTATTGTTAAGGCAAATATAATCATACGCCTACACTAAAAGACTAGCGCACGTTATTTTCTAAAATCTTAATGTTCTGGTGTTTAAGGTTATTTTTATACAGCACAAGATATACATATAACAGTGAATTTTAACATGAGACAAAACTGTAATTATCCATTTCGAAAAGAGTCACGCGGTTATCCAACTAAATTAACTGGACGATCTCGTTAAAGAGTATTTTTAATTAAATATCTTTAAAGTAGTTAATGTATTTTACTGAGCATATTATTTTTTCATTGAAACTTATAGTACATCACCACACATCTAATTATATAAACGCTATAAGAACGTACCGGTAAAATCGGCAAGAAGACAAACAACAGCTACAGCTAAGATTCCTTTCATCTTGCCTGAAGTCTTATCACCTCACGAACTGCTCAGTTATGTGTGAATCCTAGGTATATGTAATATTTTACTTTGACGCTGTCATGGTCTCTACCAATCCAGTGAGAGCAACGCACAAACGGGGCGTTGCAATTGCGAGTATTTGGTTAAACTGAAAAGAAACACATAAGGTGGGGCTTTTGTCTATCGAAGGAGGGGTTATGACTGCCGTATGCGAAATGATTGGCTATTGTGAATATTGTGTCGTGACGTCACTAGCATGCTGATTTCTGCAAACAAATCTGAGCTCAATAATCTCACTGACAAATATTGCGTGTGTTTGAAACCTTTGAATTGATATTTGGATGGTCTGACTGCATGCTATTAGAAACACAACACAAGGAAATACCGATTTCATGATAACATAACAATAACCCGACTGTTTGAACGACTCAGACATAGTGCTTCATTTCTTTTAAGTTCACACATCATGCACTCGGATTAACGTAGCATTAGCATTCTAATGACATACAAACGTATTGTGCAATAACCCGTGTTATCAATAAATAAAAAGGCATCATCAAGGAAAGTGTGTTTGGTTTGTTAAACAGTTGTCACAATACACATGATCTAAGTATCAGACTGAGATGCATGAGGTCAGGTTCCATATTAAGTACTATTTGCAATTAGTTGTCTACAGGCAGTATAACATTAAAAGTTTTGCTGCTTCTCTCAATTTTAGATTTATATTCAGAGACAAAACTAAATCTAGCTCTATGAAAAGTGTCGATGCAATTTAGCTTAAAAAAGTAAGTCTTAACTAAACGTAGCTCTATGTAAATATTTGCCATAAAAAGCCCTTGAAGTAACGGTTTTTGGACGACAAGTATATTCAAACTAAATGGTAATGAATCTCCCCTGAAGATACTTAATCTTTATTTGGTATTGCCATATTAATTTTAAATGTAAACAATGCAAACGCCGGACGATTATTTAATCAGAAAGGACAAAGCACTCATTATAATTGGTCTGACGATATTCTATAAGAAGTAGTTGCATACATATTTGATCTCAAATTCCTTGTTAATGATTACTTCTGTAACAGTCACAAATTCGTATCAGCGCAATTAGTATGACGACTGTTTTATTTTTGCTAGATGTGATTCCATGATGCGGTCGTTGTCTTAAACACCGTGGGGTTCATTGTCAATGATGCATTTAGACTATAAAGATAATTGGACGTTAGCAATAATATAATATTAAGCATCAATCGCAAAGCAATTGTTTTATAATATAATTATGAATCAACCTTAGTTCTTGTTTAAGTATCTATTTTGCGTCTCTGGTTCCTTGACAAAGGTAAATCTTCATGAGAATGTATCCTTAAGGTAAAACTTAAGATATGCAAGGTTCAATAGGCCAATCACCTTTTGTCTAAATATGTTTTGATGTCCAATATGACATCGATTTTTTATTAATGTGCATACGATGGAATCATCAATATGCGTACTATTGCCAATTAAGCAAATTACAGAAACATTTCGTTGACTGGTTTTGTGGCCAATGCCTTATTATTACGTTATTAACCGACCATGACCACATTGATGTTCAGTAACCACACTCGTAGGCAAATCTTAAATTACTTCTACTTGTGTCCTCAACAACACAATCATTGTAATTGTTATTTATTAAGCTTTTTGCTGAAAACCCTTTTAGACTATGTAAGTCAAATTCTTCATAAGTATGTTTAGTTTTAGTATTTATATTGAGGATATTTTATTTCAACCGCCTAAGTAAACACTTGGGGGGATATTGATTCTGAAAAGTATACACCATTTATTAAACCGTTTCGTTTGCTTCCATAAGCATTCGTGTATTTTTATTGGCATTCGTTTTTCCCAATGCTTAATAATCGAAAGACATGAAGTGATTTTAGACAGAGATGTCAACAAATCTGAGCACTGTCTTTTTATATTGGTTGTTGTATTATAATTTATAAATGCGCAAGTAAATGACTGGGACGCACCGGGAGATTTTTTATATCGACGTTAGCTACGTAAAATAGAAAAAGTTACGACAAAGACAAAATATTCATAAAGGATCAATTCGACGATAAAGTGTGCAGGTGTCGCGGTAACAACTACGACCATCGCTTTTATCTACGCTTTCGTTGCGTCCTTCGAGTGTTTTATTGAAGTCAAGTTACCAAATGCACGAACAATTTACGAAAAAAAACACAGATTACAACGCTTGATAAAACATAAAATAACAATAAGCAACGATTAATTTAAATGGACTTTATTCTGTGCAACGACTAGTCAAAACTTAACAAACTTAAATCACCAATAATAGACATAAAGAGTAACACATTTCATAGCAAGAGAATGGTTCTTCAAAAAGTGTCAGGTAGTAATAAAATGGTTTACTATATAATATTGCATCAGAACAAAACTATATATATATTTAACCAGCCTAGTCTGTGTGTATTCTTTTGAAAAAGATGAAAATAGCATGGGTTAGATCGTTAATAATTTTAAAAGTATATTTAATACTGGTAAACAAATTGCCGAGAATAAATGTTTACACTTGCAAAATAATTTTTTGCTCGATTTCTAAAAACTATATATTGTATATTTAAAAATGCCAATAATAAATGGTGATGATATTCTGTATATGCCTCTATGTTATTATCAAACTTTTAAAATAAACAATGGCCATATTTATAATAAAAGTCTATATGAAACAGTTTTTCTTGTTTTACAGATATTATCAAAAGAATCTTTGGATAAATATTTCACAACAAACGTAAATTCCCTATTGTAACACGGATTAATTAACATAATACAAATGTATTGACCGTTTTGAAGACATGCACAATTTTGATAAAAGACCTCAATGGCCTATATATTCAGCTTACATTAAGATAGTATGTACGAGCCCTAAAGAATAGAAACAAAAACATTAATTAATTAAAAAACAGTGCTATACAAGTATGTCATAAAAAAATGGAACTCAGAATTCCATAGTATTGACTGCAGAAATGTGCGTGGCGTGCACTCGTGTTAAAACTAACCAAGGACATATATATCAGTTGACTCGAGTGCAGAATATATCGCAAAATCTTAGAACAAGATCTCAAAATGAAACTTGTTGCGGAAAATATGTGTACATTCTGTAATAATGAAGCAAAAAATAGTATGCACTTGTTCTGGTACTGTCCATTTAACCAAGAAAATATTTAATTTGCTGTTAAGATTATTTTTCGAAGTTGTCCAAGTATGCCTAATCATATTCAATGTCAGGACATTGCAATTGATACAACGAATCACACAATGAACGGTTAAAACATAAGATGTCTAGAGATATAATGGTATATTGTAAATTGTCGGAGGAAATTGTCCGTCAAAGTATGGATTGGTAAATAGTATGAAACACACGTTTGAATATAATAAATATAATTAAAGCAGATGAAGAATCAAACGTATAATTCTTTCATAAAATATATATTAATAACGTCTCCTATAATAACATTACTAATAATAACACATAATTTAAAAATTCTTTATCACTCAAATAATGTTTAAAATGCGCATAATCAGTTTATTTTACACAATGCGATTCAGCATGTACTATTTTGTTATATGAAATTTTGTATTGATAAAAGAGATACATACTTATATTCAAAATTAATGTGGTTTGTTTCTAAAAAAACATTTGTGTTAAACTCTTGAAATATAAAACAAAACATAATTGTATATACATGTATGTACACATTTCTAAGTATGTACCCCTCAAGTAGCTGTACATGGAATACTCTTTTTTTATGAAATGCTTACTTAATAATATAAAATGCATTTTACTTTATGCAATTCTTTTATTTATTTATGCAATATTCTTCACACAAAAGATTTCTACCCAATAAATAATTAAATAAATAATGATAATATGTGCTTCTTTAATGTTCTTTTTGTTGAAAAATGCTGTAACCCTTTACCAAATGACACGTTTTAAACTGTCCCAAGTTTAAGCGGATGCAGACGACAAATGAAATCGTATAAATTAGGCCATCCTCTAATATAACTAATTCCATATACTCCCCATGCCATCGAAGATTGGAAAATATAAGGAATAAATCGAATTTGGATAGTGCAGGGGTTTCAATTGGTCAAAAAACGATGTCGGCACTAAAATTTGTTGCTTGAAATAAGTTGGTGCCATTATTCGTCGATAAGTATTATATTGATGTTAACAATACTTTATAATGTATATAGACACATTGGAAGAATCTAAATTGACATCATTGTCAACATTAAGTTGCATAAGCCCCAATATCGTGATAATAATGTAATATTATAATTGTTCAGAATAAAAGATATTATTTAAAAAACATACTTTATTTCACCTCTTAACTAATGTCAACATAGTTGACAGTTTTAGTGGGTTGGGAAAGTAAATGACAATCCAAAATAACACATTTTTAATAGATTGTTATATCCTTCGTCCAAACAAAATGTAAATTTTTTAAAAATGTGTTTTAAAGTTCTGGAAGGGGCTGTTATAATTAACGCTGCTTTCTTTCATGCTGTTGTAAAACTTTTTGCTGATGTAAATTCTCAAATAGAAGTTTGTTTCCGTCTACAGAGTCTTGCCCGATACCGTCTCGGAAGTGGTCCGACCAACCGAGTGTATAAGACGTTGGAATCCAATTTGTACGGCTATTTGCTCTAATTTAGTTTAATCATATATGAGTCCTTTTGGTAATGAACTTTTTTTAATTAACCGACTCCCCTGATTAAGATGTAACATTCAAAGGTTCAGCAACAGTCTTTTTCCAATTGTTTACGTTGACACCGGAAGTAGGTTTACCGTTCCACGTGAACGTCAAGTCTGGCTAGATGGATTACAAACATCCGTAATAATGCTGTGTGATTTTCGTTAAGTCAGTATTAACATGACTTTGCCTGATATCTTTAATTGTTGAATGTCAGGTAAAACATTCTGTTAACGCTTTACATTAGGACTCGTTGTTTTATGCAGCTCACTTAATGCACGTCTATTAACTAGTTATGCCATTCCGATGTATCAGAATTGTCAACGCAACACTTAAATTTCGTTAATTACGTAGGTTAATTGCACACAAAGCGAAACTGCATTTCGAAACGAAATCCATTATTCAGCACTTTAGGTAAACACTTAAACATACACCACAGTACAAAATCAAACAACTACGAACGAAAAAATACTTGTTTAAACGCTTTGAAACGGTAAATAAACACAGCTACAAATCATTCTGCCCCATTTAAAATCCTTTCAAACTTCACACCATAGCAACTATATTTCAATAATATAGTATTTGTGATTCAAACCGGTTTAAGGTATATAGATCTACTGGTGGCTTTAGAAAAGAATACCCTCGTATTTTTTTTTCATATCTATGTAAGCATAGCATTTTAATATCTTCCCACAAAGCTTAATGGGCCGATAAATACCCACGGTGCTTTGATGTTTCACTTAGTAAACCACAAATACGACATTTATGTTTTTGTAATCGTCTCGGCATCAACAATATATATCATTAATATCTTTGATAGGCTATGTGTAGACCAGAGGGGTCTTCTGTTAATGTACATCAAGATAAACATTAATATTTAATAAATCAACGAAAAGATATTCGATCTTCGTTTGATATAACTAATGCAAATATAGTACTAATTAATGGTTAATTTTTTTCTTTAGTTATAATTGTATTTCATAGATTGCGTTGAAATGGCAAATTATTTATGAGTATCATTTTACAAATGCAAACTTTTGTGGGTCATATTGTGTCTTAAAATCAAAATTGTAATTGAAAGCGAAAACAAATTATCTAATAAATTATTTTGAGGGATATATTATTCAAACATAACATATGCTATGCAGTCATAAAGTTTACATTTCATGCATATAATTTCCGCTAGAAATTGAAAACGTTATATTGTTGCGACTGTCTTTACATCACTGTTCGAAAAATGATGTCTTCACTGTATATGACGAATTGTAAATGGAAGGTGCCCCTAGCAATTGAATTCGTAAAAAATATGAATCGTTATGTATTAGTATAGCTTCTTGATGGGCAAATCAGTTGGCATTGTTAACTCACAAAAGCAACCAAGCGGAGAAAGGTATTTCGGTTAAATAACTATGTGATTACTATATTAATGAAACATAAATTCAAACGAGTAGCTTTTGTATTTATAATGAAATAATTGTGATGTTATTAACTTATTAACTTGACATGCAGGTTATCATTTACGATTAAACGTTATTTATCCTCCTGAATCTGCTGATAATCGAATTTAAGCGAAAGTTAGTCATTGTGCGCATAAAACTTTGCCTTTCATTGGCGATAAAAATATAAAACACTTGTTTCGCCTCCTATGGAACTTAAATTACTGTGCTGGGAATGGAGGTGATAATCAATCGGTTGCGCTACAACGACTTCAAACATTCAGCCGTGAATCACTTGAACAAACTTGTGTAAGAGACAACATTACAGTTAAGTTGACATGACTGCCGCGTCATAAATTTCGTGTGCCATTGTTCAGCATAAAAAGGGAATGTTAAGCAGAAAAACACGAATAAACATGAATTTAAAAGTCACACTATTTGTATATTGCTATGGCGTGTCTTAACTGTTTTTCACTATCAATCGTCTGTTGATAAGTATTCAACCCCGAGTTGTTGGATGCGTTTTATCTTCTTTGACACACTATTAAAGTAGTACTGTCAATATGATAATTACATCGTGAAAGTGGGATTTAAGTACACTCTATTTCTCTAAAACTAAATCGTATTGACTCATTTATTATGGTGTTATACTGATGTTGCCTATGTGTGGCATTAATAGCGCACATACTTGTCTCCGTAGAAGACCAGATTGCCATTTATTGCACTATATTCATAAGTTAACCCGGATGCTCAAAAGTGTGTAATTAATCTTCAAATGAATCTCTTTTTTAATAATAATACCAAAATAAAGCTAAACCATTATATGTACACAATTCAATATACAAAACCATGAACAATTATACATCGTGCATTTAATAATTAAAGTTAATTAATGACTATCTGGCGAGTTTATATATGGGTGCGTGTTCGCTTTAAAGATAAAGACATAATATAATGTAACTAAAAATCAGTAACACATATGCATATATATGTTATTGGCGTATGCTATTTTGGTTGCATAATATATATGCTGTGACTGATATGAATAAAGTTGATACGAGAAACGACTGGTGTAAATGTGATTAGGAATGACTGGTATATCTACAGTTAATATGAGTAAGTACTTGTATAACTGCAGTTATTATGAGTAATTTCTGGTATTACTGCACTCGATATAAGTAATTACTGGTATGAACGCAGTTAATATGAGTAATTACAGGTATGACTGCCGTTAATATGAGTAATTAGTAGTATGACTGCAGTAAACATGAGTAAATACTAGTAGGACTGCAGTTAATATTAGTAATTACTAGTAGGACTGCAGTAAACATGAGTAATTACTAGTAGGACTGCAGTTAATATTAGTAATTACTAGTAGGACTGCAGTAAACATGAGTAATTACTAGTAGGACTGCAGTTAATATTAGTAATTACTAGTAGGACTGCAGTAAACATGAGTAATTACTAGTAGGACTGCAGTTAATATTAGTAATTACTAGTAGGACTGCAGTAAACATGAGTAATTACTAGTAGGACTGCAGTAAACATGAGTAATTGCTAGTAGGACTGCAGTAAACATGAGTAATTACTAGTAGAACTGCAGTAAACATGAGTAATTACTAAAAGGACTGCAGTTAACATGAGTAATTACTAGTAGGACTGCAGTTAATATTAGTAATTACTAGTAGGACTGCAGTAAACATGAGTAATTACTAGTAGGACTGCAGTAAATATGAGTAATTACTAGCATGACTGCAGTTGATATTAGTAATTACTAGTAGGACTGCAGTAAACATGAGTAATTACTAGTAGGACTGCAGTTAACATAAGTAATTACTAGTAGGACTGCAGTAAACATGAGTAATTACTAGTAGGACTGCAGTAAACATGAGTAATTACTAGTAGGACTGCAGTAAACATGAGTAATTACTAGTAAGACTGCAGTTAATATTAGTAATTACTAGTAGGACTGCAGTAAACATGAGTAATTACTAGTAGGACTGTAGTTAACATTAATAATTACTAGTAGGACTGCAGTAAACATGAGTAATTACTAGTAGGACTGCAGTAAACATGAGTAATTACTAGTAGGACTGCAGTTAATATTAGTATTTCATAGTATGACTGCAGTTAATATGATACCTTACTTGTATGACTGCGGTTAATTTGAGTACTTACTGATATGATTGGTGTCACTGAAGTCGGTATTGCTAGTGACTGATGTGTCTGCAGTAGGTATTGCTAGTTACTAATGTAACTGCGGTTTGAATTGCTAGTTACTGATGTGACAACAGTCGGTATTGCTAGTGACTGATGTAGCTGCAGTCGGTATTGCTACTTACTAATATAACTGCAGTCGGTATTGCTAGTGACTGATGTAATTGCAGTAGGTATTGCTAGTGACTCATGTGATTGCAATCGGTATTGCTTGTGACTCATGTGACATCAGTCGGTATTGCTAGTGACGGATGTCACTACGGTAGGTATTGCTAGTTACTGATGTGATTGCAGTATGTATTGCTTGTGACTGATGTAATTGCAGTAGGTATTGCTGGTAACTGATGTAATTGCAGTAGGTATTGCTAGTTACTGATGTGACTGCAGTTGGTATTTCTGGTGACTGATGTGACGAGAGTCGGTATTGTTTTTGACTGATGTGACTGCAGTTGGTATTAATGGTGACTGATGTGACTGCAGTAGATATTGCTAGTGACTGATGTGACTTCAGTCGGTATTGCTAGTGACTGATATGGCTGCGGTTAATATGGGTAATTACTGGTGTGAATGCAGTTTATATATATAAGTTTTTTCATAAATCACCGCAGAAAATATAACAATTTATTGATGTGACTGCAGTAGGTATTGCTAGTGGCTGATGTGACTGCAGTCGGTATTGCTTATGACTGACATGACTGCATTCGGTATTACTTGTGACTGATGCGACTGCAGTCGGTATTGCTAGTTACTGATATGACTGCAGTCGGTATTGCTTGTGACTGATGTGACTGCAGTCGGTATTGCTTTTGACTGATGTGACTGCAGTCGGTATTGCTTTTGACTGATGGGACTGCAGTAGGTATTGCTAATGACTAGTGTGACTACAGTCGGTATTGCTAGTGGCAGATGTGAAGAGAGACGGTATTGTTAGTGACTGATGTGACTGCAGTCGGTATTTATGGTACTGATGTGACTGCAGTAGGTATTGCTAGTGACTGATGTGACTGCAGTTGGTATTGCTAGGGACTGATGTGACTGCAGGCGGTATTGCTAATGGCTGATGTTACTGCAGTTGGTATTTATGGTGACTGATGTGACTGCAGTAGGTATTGCTAGTGACTGTTGTGACTGCAGTTGGTATTGCTAGTGACTGTTGTGACTGCAGTTGGTATTGCTAGTGACTGATGTGACTGCGATTGGTATTGCTAATAGCTAATGTGACTGCAGTTGGTATTTATGGTGACTGATGTGACTGCAGTCGGTATTGCTAATGGCTGATCAGACTGCAGTTGGTATTTATGGTGACTGATGCGACTGCAGTCGGTAATGCTTGTGACTAATGTGACTGCAGTTGGTATTGCTTGTGACTGGTTTAACTGCAGTCGGATTTAATTAGTGGCTGATTGGACTGCCACAGATATGAGTATAGGCTCTACACCTTGAACAGATATCAGTAAAGATGTAAACAGTCGATATCAGTTTTGACTTCTATGACTGTCGAAGATAGGAGAACTTACTGATTCGACTGAAATATGGAAAAGTATTGATTGATCTTAGCGCTGGTAATATTGTCTGTACGTGACTTAATCATATGTGATAGCGAAAGATAATACTAGTGACTCATGTTGATTATTTAATATGGCTTGTGACTGATTGGGGTTTCGTGAAAAGTGTTTTTGACTTATGGGGCTGCTGCAAATATTGTATTGACCGAATTTCTTTCAGAATACTTTATTGTTTGACTGATTTTAATGATGTGAATGCAGGCGATATTCCTTGACACTAGAACAGTGCTAAATGCACTAGCCATGAGAGGTTTCTGTGTTAACTGCAGTTACCACGATTAATGACAGGTGTGACTGCAGTATATGAGTTATGAACGATGTAACTGCAGAATATATCAGTTGTTACTGATTTGACTGCATATGAGTAGTAACTGATGTGAATGCAGACTAGATACTAGAGAGGTGTTAAATAGAGTAGCTATGAACGGTTTGTTTGTTGACTGCAGTATATATGAGTTGTTACTTATATGTCTACAGTATATATAAGTAGTGACTAATGTGACTGCAGTCTGTTTGAGTTATGACTGAAGTTACTGCTGTCGGTATGAGTTGTGACTGATGTGACTGCAGTCAGTATGCGTTGTGACTGATGTGACTGCATTGTTACTGATGTGACTGCAATCGATCTAAGTAGTGACTGATGTACTGCAGACAATATTTAACTTCAAACGATATGATTGGTAACTCATGTGATGATTTTCGACATGACCAGTGTCTAATGAGATTATTAGACTGTTGTAAACATGAGTAGTGACGGAATCTATGAAAAATATATATGCAGTTTTAATGTTGTGGATGAGAAAATCTACGAAATATTCATGACGAAACACGCATCAAAGAAGAATGGTGGGTTTTATGACCTCATCAAACCAAACCATTGGCTTATCAGCAGTTTCAAACTGCAAGCAACCAAATATTAGGCTCCGAATGAATGGTATATTGAGTTGAAAATGTTGACATTTTATTTAGATTTTTTTCCCAAAGGTTGCTTTATGATACTGTTTTACAAATACAATAATTTAATTATGGTGTTTGTTTTGTTACTATATAGGTTTTCTTTTGAAATATTTTCGTTATAAAGCTGATGAAAGAAATTAATATTGTGATTGCTTCAAAACTTGTGTAATTATAATAAACGAAAATATAATAAGTTTTAATATACTCATAATACAAATTACCACAAGCGCATTTTTAGCAATAAGATTCGACTAATTATTTCTAAGATTTCTAAATTAGTTCTTACTTGTTTACGCGTAGCTCCAGAGCGCCTGTAAAGTATAAGGAACTTGAAGGTAAGATTTTGTTAACTGTTGGAAGTATTAAAATTTCTTGTTGAAAATATAATGATCTGCTGAAGCCTAACATTTCGCATCGTATCTCAACATCATTTTCATCGACTTGTTAAACAAAATTATGACCACCAAATACTTCGACAAAAAGAACATATTTTTGTTTCATTTAATTTTCGTGTGTACAAATACAAAACAGGTGGTTGCTCTGTTTACTTTATTGCGGTGTCAAGTTAGACTTGAATCAAAAGTGTAAAAGAGAAGCATTCGGGATGTTTATCTCCATGCTTTCTTTAAATCTTTGATAAATCTATTAACGAATTACGCATCATTGATTAGTATCGATAATCACATCGTTGACTGATTTAAATAAAACTTCTTACATTTGGCACACAGTTTATGAGTATATTAGAAGAACGTCTGCCTTAGAGACAACATTTCAAATATCACAACGTAGAAGTTTTGTAACCACTCAATGCATCTTCAAATGATCTAGATACATACGAATGACTGCGGGGTTGTTATTACGTTGAAGCACTTCTAACCAACGTTTCCCTGTGCTGTAATTGTCAATGACACTCTAAACACATACTTACAGTTTTCAGAGTGTCGTGACCGTCATGAGGTCAATAATATTTGCGACGCTTCGATCTTTCTTTGCACATGTTTAGGCTGTTAGCCTGATAACATATGAAACAACTATTAAAACATTTAAGATACGTTAACCATGTGTAAAATAGTTTTACTGATTTTAGCCGCAAAGTTCGTTAAGCGTAGTTCATTTGTTTAATCGTGTTGCAACTACAAAAGGTATAAATTAATTTTAAGAAGCAGATTTATACTTCTTAATGAACTGCTTTTCCAACAAAAACGTATTCATGCTTTTTATATTGTAATACCAGACTGTTCTAAAATATATTATTTTATCACATGCTCTACCCTGTTTCCAAAGTAATACAACCATTAGATATTTTTTTTATTACACATGTGTAATAAAACATTTTTAAGCGTTTTCATTGGCTTTGTTTTCTTTTATTGACCAATCGCATTTTGTTATTTTGCTTTGTAAAAGCCGGGGCATTCCAAATGACGTCAGGAAATGTAAACACAATTCGAGATTTATTATTATGTTTGCGTTAATTTTTATTTAATTTGCTCATTTAAAAGCATGTGATCAAAAAGATCTGACACTCGTGGTCATATCATACCATATTTTATTTAACTCGTCCAGGAAATTCGTAATAACAAAATTCCTGAACTCGTTTAATAAAATATGGTATGATATTATAACTCGAGCAAGATCCTATATATCAACATGACATGAACATAACCACATGCTGCAATTATTATCAAGCCAGAATATTCACTAAAATACGCTGGACGTGAGAAACCAATATGAGCAGCGGAATGATCAGGAACTTAGCAGCGGACTAATCATGTACATAGCAGCGGACTGATCAAGTACCTAGCAGCGGACTGATCCTGTACCTAGCAGCGGACTAATCCTGCACCTAGCAGCGGACTGATCATGTACCTAGCAGCGGACTGACCCTGTACCTAGCAGCGGACTGATCATGTACCTAGCAGCGGACTGATCATGTAACTAGCAGCGGACTGAACATGTACCTAGCAGCGGACTTATCATGTACCTAGCAGCGGACTGATCATGTACCTAGCAGCGGACTGATCATGTACCTAGCAGCGGACTGATCATGTACCTAGCAGCGGACTGATCATGTACCTAGCAGCGGACTGATCATGTACCTCGCAGCGGATTGACCCTGTACCTAGCAGCGGACTGATCCTGTACCAAGCAGCGGACGGATCATGTACCTAGCAGTGGACTGATTATGTACCTAGCAGCGGACTGATCATAAACCTAGCAGCGGACTGAACATGTACCTAGTAGCGGACTGATCATGTACCTAATTTAACTCACATCTGGTTGTTTTGATGTTTGAATGAATTCCTATGTTAACCGATGCAAACCAGGTACACGTTACAGCTAAAACGTTAGATTTTCCACATCAACGGTTGTGTGACTACGTCATACATTCCCACCTCCCTTAAAGAAGATGTTTTTAGTTTATGAGGTTGAAAAAAAATATTGTGTATTAAACGAACAAAGAATGTCAAACATATCGTTTACCCAACAAAACTAAATTTAAATATAAAAAACACAATTGTTGCATTCCAAACAATTTTGCAAAGCTTGTTACACCAAATGAGCATATATACTTAATACATTAAGTCAACTAAGCGTGTAAAGTGGAAAACACAGGATCGATGTTTTTAAGTTTAAGACCATGTCGAATTCGTTGTTTATATAAGGTCGAATCCGTTGTTGCGTTGTTAAAGCGACGGTTGTATTGTCGTTCCCACCTCGGTGGTAATCTCGTTGTTGATGTCTCCGATGTCGGTGTTAAGGCTCATCCCAAGACTGGCAATATCTGTGTTATTTCCATTCGGACTATTACCGTGAAAATCAATGTTTTGTATTAAATTAATGTTTTGTGCTATTCGTTGTTTCCGTTTTTGTTTCAATAGTTAAATCCAATTTCATCATTTCTTCCGGGACTCGAATCTCTTCATGTGGGCATAATGTATAAAAGATGTTTGCTCTGGCCGTATTCATTCATATTCATGTATCAGCTTATTGCGTTATCTTTTATAAAAGTGTTTATACATTGCAAAAATACAGTTCTAACGTTACTGTTGCTGGCAAATTAAAATATTATAATACTGGCTGATTGATAATATCGGTTAAGCATACCATTTCAACTAGTGAGTAGGTTACGTGTCCCTAGTGTAGCCCCTCTATGATGTTTATCTGACGTCACAAAACTGTAACTATAACACCATTATCAACATTCAATGTCTTTAAAAGTATAATGAAGGTCCCTTAAGTGCAATCAGAGCTTTACATCTCGTGTACTGATAAAAACTGTCGACATGTACATGTACATGTCGCTGTTGTCACTGTCCTTTTATACCGCATTATACAAATTCTAACATTTGACATTAAAATATTGCCGATCCGGACCCAGTCAAATTAATCTTACAGCTGCCGGCACGGACTGATATATTGTTGGTGCGATTGTCAATGCTGGAGGTTGTTTCAATGATTACACTGCTATAACTAACAAAGATGATGGAATATGTGCCTTACATTCATGGTGGCCATTTATGATCTGCATATTGCCGCAGCATTTTTCTATTTGCCCTTCGCCGCATGTGTTCATTGCGCTGGGGTTAGGAAATCCGTGTCGTATAAGCATTAGCAATTGTTGATGTTATCTGTTTCTGTGTAGTTACCAGAATATTGGATTAAATCAAACCGATTGTCCAGTCAGTTTTTCATATATATATATATATTATTGATGTGGTAATACATGACGATGTCATCATCTATTGTTGATGTGATAATACAGGACGATGTCATCATCTATTGTTGATGTGATAATACAGGACGATGTCATCATCTATTGTTGATGTGATAATACAGGAAGATGTCATCATCTATTGTTGATGTGATAATACAGGACGATGTCATCACCTATTGTTGATGTGATAATACAGGACGATGTCATCACCTATTGTTGATGTTATAATACAGGACCATGTCATCATCTATTGTTGATGTGATAATACAGGACGATGTCATCATCTATTGTTGATGTGATGATACAGGACGATGTCATCACCTATTGTTGATGTGATAATACATGACGATGTCATCATCTATTGTTGATGTGATAATACAGGACGATGTCATCACCTATTGTTGATGTGATAATACAGGATGATGTCATCACCTATTGTTGATGTGATAATACAGGAAGATGTCATCATCTATTGTTGATGTGATAATACAGGACGATGTCATCACCTATTGTTGATGTGATAATACATGACGATGTCATCATCTATTGTTGATGTTATAATACAGGACGATGTCATCACCTACTGTTGATGTGATAATACAGGACGATGTCATCGTCTATTGTTGATGTGATAATACAGGACGATGTCATCATCTATTGTTGATGTGATAATACAGGACGATGTCATCATCTATTGTTGATGTGATAATACAGGACGATGTCATCATCTATTGTTATGTTCTCCTCATTTTAGAAGTCATCATACGTAAATACACAAATTGTCCCATGTTGGTTTTAAGCAATATTTACATTTCTCGGTCATCTTTGATTGCAGGTGTTGATCTTTAAAAAAAGTAGACGTGTTAAGTGAGTATCGAATTTTTGAAGAAAAAAAAAGTAAAAGGTTAAATATTCACAAGAATGAATTAGACAAGTAAACGCATCACTACGAAATATTGGATAGGTACTGTACCTCACTTGTTTCCTTATAGATCATATGCTTGTTTATTTTACCTTTAAAGCTTGATTATTTACATTTTCGGAAAGAATGGATTTCTCGGTATCAAGGATTTAAATAGGCCAACATTCCTGCATTTTGTCGCAAGCCACTTTAAATTGATTTGTTTTGACAGTGGACAATTGTCGTCTTTGAATCAGTTTTACCCAATAACAACATGAGTCAACTTAAATCATAATCATCACAAGTGTCATGAAAATGACCCAGTAATGCTACTTATTGACATCAGCCCTTTGTATTTAAAGGTTACATTAATTATATGCTCTCTCAAAATTATATTGATATGCCGGCATACCTGTTAATGACTCTTGCTATGTTATTAGGGTCCATTCGTCATAAATGTTGACTCTTTTGCATAAATTACGTTGGTGTTTAAATTAGTACATCGTGACATAAACAGTCTGTCTCATTTGACGCGATTTCTAATATGTCAATTATCTTATCTCTATTTATTCATGTTTTCAAAATCACTTTTTTAATATTTGAAAATCACAATTGTAAACTTTGTACAATTTGCGTAAAGTTTAGTGGATATATAAAGCCATACATTATTCTATGGTCCAATTGAATTGTATAGACATCTAAACATGTTTGATAGCTCTAAATGGAAATTCAATTCCGTGTTAATTTATTGGTACTTAACGGTCCCTATCAAAAAATACTAGTTTTGGTATTCAAATATATTCTGTATTATGAAAACATCAATCGGATATTTCAGAATAGTTTGGATAGGGTAAGTCCCATTAAATCTGGCATTCAACATAAATGTCAAAATACAAAAACAAATATTACAGCATTGTGCCTTGATTCAAAAGTCGTGTGAGATAATTAAAATTTAACCTCGTTGAAATTCTTTCATTAAATGTTTTACCGAAAAACATCATTTATTCAAAATAGCCTCATCAAATAATAAACTTCAATTTTAAGACTATAAATTACTTCCCGTGTATTATGCTGAGAATAATGCCACTCGTTTAAAAAAAAAAGGCCGTTTCAGTAGAGAATACTTTCATAACATTAAAAACTTAAATAAACGCTTCTTTAAAATAATAAAGACGACATTTTGACGACCCGAACTAATGTGTGTGTGTGTGTGTTTGTGTTTACTGCCATTAATTTTTTAATGTGGTTAATATTAACTTGTTGACATAAATGAAGACATACAGAGGCGATTTATAAGACTATGAAAGCTAATGATCCATTCATTCGCCTGTGTGTTCGCCTCCTCAAAGATATACAAACGGACAATAAACGTTTTACATGTCTGCCCTAAGTACGGATGATCAAAGGAACCTTTCACTGTCAACTAATGCCAAAAGCTATGACCCACTAAACAGTGTATGAGGTCTTTCCGCGTATTATGTGGATCCGGAGAGTTTCAATGCGCTCTTACTTAGTCAACAGAATACTAGACTCAAGACTGCATTATCCAATAAAAAACGACAATATTACAGGAGAAAGTAAACCTGACTTTGTCCAATGTAGGTGTAAAAGCTACAATACATTCTACGATGATTGCCGACATAAGCCAACATAAGAAACTAACGCGGGAGTCTATTATGGGTACACTACCTTCAATACCATTAAAATCATAGATATAAACATCAAATTAGTCAACTACAAGAAACATTATGAGACGGACAACAAAAACAAACAAGAGTCCAATCGGCATGGGACCGGATTCGTTAGGAATAAAAGGTTATTGCCATACATGTAACGTTTCAAGTTCTTTGTGCACTTAATAAATCAACCATCTAACCAAAGCTGGATGTTCTTGCATAAGTCCTATAAAATAGTGTCTTTACGTTTCTTTTCTTAATAGAAGTATAAAGTATTTAGTATTTATTATTATGTACATTACACTTTTAAATAAAAATCACTTTGTACTTGCGATTTGGATGTATCATGAACCATTATATTTGTAACATATATTGCATCGTCAGTCTATGAGTTGTAAACTGATCCCCTAAGCATGTTTATTTTTAATATACCACATCAAGTGGCGCAAAACGATATTTATTGCGTTGTATCTTGCATTCATAACGTAGGGGTTCATCTAGTATTCCATTAATATGATCTTTTTTTTTTAATCGGTTTATGTTATTTCTTTTTTATAGGCGCCATTTACATTAAACAAAAGCTACACGTTTCATTATCAGATTGGCCGTTTGATAGTGTGTAATTTAGGGCAGCAGAGTGCATATTAAATTTTCTTACATATTACGGAATTTTTGTTTGCAGTTGTAAACCATTGTTCTACCGAATGGTTCAGTACGCATCTTTTGTTGTTATACAACGTATGTGCTTGTTTGTTAGTTTGTTTCGGTTGACTATTTGTCAATTTCAAGTGCATTTAAGTCATTTAAGGGCGTTCATTTAACATATTACACGATTCCTTTGTTAGCTAGTTGTCCATTGTTTGGTGCACATACTTTTGCAAGGAACTGACAACTGTCAGACCCTGCCATCCACAGATCAGTAGTCAAACGCTCTGCCAGCTGAGATATACGGCCCTTGTACACATCTTAAAGTTGCGTATTGCGTGTTCTTATAATAAATTATCCTCAGCAAAATGGACCATGTGCACTGTGATACGACACTTTCCAAATGTGCGATCTGGCTACTCTCTCGAATAAGAAAACCGAAAACAGTTTCGATATCTGAGATGAAATTAAATTCGCATGAAACATACAACTATTTGGTAATTAAACCATAAGCACATAATTTTCAGACGATTACATGCATATACTGGTAGATAGTAAACATGTATAATCATACATCATAAACGTTTATAGCAAGTTGTTGGTTGGCAATATATTATCATCACGTATGACTTTAGCAACCATGCAAATCTGTTCCTTATCAAAAGGCTGTTGAATAGATCTACCCCGTTTGCGTTAATCAACAATACACACGTTGTGCCTGTAAGTATAGTTAGTAAGATCAGGTTTGTTTGCAGTGATCAGTTGGTTAATGACGTCCCGTCATACTCAACACACACGATCCAATCATGCTGTAGGTGAAATTCAAAAACCCGCCCGCAACAGAAAAAAATCCTACCTTAAAGGCTCTATAAAGGTGACGATCCATTATAATTTACCGATTTTTAAATATTTTTTTTCCATATTTTATTTATAAAGGTTATCAAAAAACAATATATATATGTTATTTGACATTACCATAAAAATATGAGCAATACAACTTGTTTTGAGCTCAAAATACAGTGTCCTCCAAGTCAATCGTGTTTACAACCAATCAGTTTATTTACATCGCTGTTTACTCGGGAAAGTGAAAGTGAAAGTGACTCAGGTCACCAAATATATATCGTTGATTTTCAACGTTTTCCGGTATCACTCACAAAGCAGGTCTCTTCTAAATGGTTAAAACGTTTGTAGTTATCTAATAAGTTACTTTCTGCAGGTAAAAAGTTGTTTAAAATAGAATTCAAATTGATTGTTCTTTCGGCTATTTTTAGGATACGTCACCGCTTTGGGGCTACACATCACGTTAGTTGCAAAGTTGTAAACATTATCTCCAATTATGAAACGGGTATATCTTCTTTAATTTTTGATGTTGCACTTAAGCTGTGTTATTAGCATTTCTTTTGCAAGAGTAACTGAAATCCGGTAAAAATTTGACCAGTTTAAATGCATAATAATTGGATTTGTCACCTTTATAGGGCCTTTAAGTTAAGCACAAGCCTCAATTACTTACATTTATCATAGTTCAACGCCCATTTCGCTAATTGCTCTCAATGGGTTGGTAGTAACCATAACGACATCCAAGGACAACATTATATACTGAATGTTCTAACAGAACTGAGCAGTTAGTGAGGTGACCGAACTTGAGGCAAGATGAAAGGAATCTTAGCGCTTGTTGTTTGTCTGCTCGCGGTTTATTCAGGTATGGCTACTTTCATAACGTGAGAATATATTTTCTGTTATTTTTGAGATTTGAAATATCGTCATAAAAATAAACTTTAAAAACAAATTGATCCCATTGGTCGAATTTTTTTTTAAATCGAGATGCTTTCTAGGGAATATGTTCATATTCAATCCTTTATTATAGGCATCATAATTCATTCAAATCTTGTTCGTCCGTATACTTTCAAACGACTTTTACAAGGACGCATACTTGTATAATTCAATAGTGTTATCAATTGAAATTTCAGACAATCTTATAACGTGTATATCTTGTGTTATTTTTCTCATATTCATACACAATTTTGTTATGAAATTGTGACTAAACCCCGATTTATAGATAAGTCAATTTGCAAAAATACAAAAGAAAACAATATGAATGCAAACTTTTACAGTTCCATTTAATACAATATATTTATTCCGTGCACGCAATCTTTATCTTCAGAAGGTTTACACATTTTGTTTTATTTATTTAAATGATAACCAGTGTATATATTAAATCTATATCTCAGAAGATTCTTAGTTCACATATATTCATGTTCTGGTACTCAATAATCAAATATATATATTATTTCAGAGGCACAGATAACGGGATGGGACGAGACCGATTTCGATGCCACTGCTGCGACGACATTTGCTCCAGATGTCACGATGACGACGAAAGCTAAAGTTGCCGAGAGACTTACAACTGATGACCTTATCATGATATTGACTGCAAACCCTACAGCAGGTTCCGCTACAGTGCATTACGAGTTTACGGCTTTCGGAAACCAGGGTGGTGTAGGAAACATCGTCGATATAACTGTGGGAGATATTACTCTCGCATCTGGAAAAGACATTGACTACGAAACTACGAAGTCCATTGTTTTTATTGTCACGTAAGCCGATTTTATTTTGCTTTGCGTGCTTGTCATACAAGTTAATACAAACAGAGAATACACAGAAATGAATACAACATACGCGTCAGATAAACAGACTTGGAAAGAAAAAATCGTATTGCATTTTGCACTTTAGTTAACAATCTTCAACAAATTTACAATCTTTCATATTCAATATAATCATCAACATAAGCATTCTTAACGTATCCTCACAATAGTACGCTTTTGTTTAAAAATAACTCAGTTAAAAAATTAGACCATAACATATTGTTCGACATTACGTTAAGATCTATGAGTACAGCAAATCCAGAAAAATAAGGCGTTACATTTGCGCTAAAACGACGAAAGCTATTTAATTAAGACAAGGGATAAATTTTTCGCAAAATACAGGGCAAAACGTAAAACACATAACTAAGCATACAAATTATTTAAGTTAACTGTGAGTGGCAAGCATTTGTATAATCCAACCACGTTTCCGATGTCATTTTCTTTACAAACTATGCTTACTTTGCTCAGGAACAAGGCGTATCATCAGGCGACGTAACCGGCACGGTGACAGTTACCGTTAACATCCAGAACGTGGTCAAGTACGGTCAGGATGAGTACGGAGTATGCGTCCCTGATGGAGCAACAGCCGGTAGGTGGCGACACAGTCGATGTATTGCAACCTTTAAAATACTCATGAAACAATGTAAAGAAGCATTTTGCATTTACATTTTATAGAAATACAAGTGGTGCACGTGTAGTTTTTAGGTAAAACGTATTATAAAGTGTTCAAAAAACTTTCCATTACGTCAAATTCAATATATTTAACCTAAAAGTACGCAATAAGGTAATAATTACTGTAAGTTGCAAGATAATATATTCAACTGCCACTCATCATTTCCCATGGAGGCGTTAATGTTTCTGAAAACGTTGTTTATATTTAAGGTACGACGGTTGGGACTTACACTGTTGTTGATGCGGCCAGCGATGACACAATCACATATTCAATAAGTAAGACATAAATCGAGTGTTGTTTTTAGAGATTTCCAAGCGGCAAGACTACTGACTGTAATTTTATTTAAAACACATCTAGCATATTTAGTTTGTAGTAGTAAGAGAAAATGATGTTCCGTATTTGTTGCAAAACTTTTAGTTGCCGTCTAATATAATTATAGAATACAAGTTTTTATTTTATTGTGTTCAATTTAAACAAATTAATGTTTTTTCTTTCATTATTTTATAGCATCGGCTGCTTTTGATTATGATGACGCGACAGGAGTGTTGTCCGTAAAAACCGGGGTAACACTGGACCAGGCAACTACAGGAGGTTACGAGCTGACACTGAGAGCGACCCCAAGCGGTGATTTTTCCGCCACAGCTGCTGGTGCCACCGAGCTATGGGTTGCCGTGGCAACATGTAGCAGCAGCGACCTGCAGATCACCGCCATGCTGGGAATGGTGATGCTGTCATTTGCGACTGCCTTTGCCCTTTAAGTTTTTTGTTTATTTGCAAACAAAATACTGGAACCAACGAATAACTGTTTTTGACATATTTAACCCAAACTTAATCCTCAAAAATATGGACATAAACAAGAACACTTGATATAAAAAAGAAACACATTAACAGTTCTTATTTCTTAATAATAAAACCTGTCAATTTATACATGTTTGTCTTCAACTTTAATGACACATTTTAATGGGATACTTTTATATGGACCAGTGCGTTTTATGTTTATATTAACATGTATATGTATATTTTTGTTTACTAACACAGAATAGTCCTGTATGAATAAACGTCAAGGTTTATGAAATCATGGGCATTCTTCCTCTTAATATGTGTGTTTCTGTGATATAAACTTATAAATAAAAATAAAAATTATTGAGTTGTTGTATTAAAGAACATATTCAGATGTGTCAATTGGTTAGAAATATTATATATGCAAAATAATGACAACATTTAATAATTTAAAGTACTTACTATAATATTATTGACAATGTTTAAGTGGGTATGCACGATTTTTATAAGTTTTAAATTGTAATATATTGGTAAAAATATGTTACAACAACACATAATAGGCAAGAAAAATTATACATTGAAGACGAATCTCATAAAATGCAGCAAAGACAAAGCGCCCCGAGCAGATTGTGACGAAGATATTTCTTACATATTTTCCTACAATAACCGAAGAATTCGTCTTTATATTAGGATCGGAGTAAGTGTTCGTGTGTCTTATGAATAGATATTGTTGCAGGAAATTAAAATGATCCGTAAAACAAAATTGTGTCTTTGTGTCGTATGACACATCGCACATGCATGCTGGCGACTTCGACCGTACAGACATTTTCGATTTCAGAATTAAATATCGGGCTTATTTCTCATTTTTCGACACATGTTCTTTTTAACTTTATTTTAATTTATATTGAAATATGTATCATAAGTTTTTTACACATTTTATATAAATTGTTAAATATTTGACACAATCGTGCCTACCCACTTTAAGATCTGAGTTTGCAAATTGTATATGTCATCTGTTTCCGAAATACTCTAAGCGAAAACGGCATCCATAGCATTTACCATATTTATCATTGGTTTCGTCTTTATTCACTTACAACAACAAAACATGATCAACAGCGCGACACATTATGAATGTAAGGAGTATTTTAAGGCTAATGTATGCCCTATATATTTAACCCGAAGCCCCGAGGATCCTTGAATATTCTCCTGATAAACTTTAGCCCAGTGAACACACATGATTTAGGCCCCATATTTTATGGATACTATTGACGACAGGATCATAATCTAAACATATCTTGCTATGTAAGCCTATGAAATTATATATCAAACATTTCAAACCACCACACGGGTATGGTAAATGTCGAATCCTAGATGCTTAATTTGCGCATACCTATCCGAGAATTTCAGTGTGACGTTATCAACAAAAAATTTCACCTATAGGTAGTGTAATTTTAGAGAATACCTTTTTTTTTATTTTGCTTATATATTCTTGCATTATAAATGCTACATCTGGACCACGCCCAGTTATTACCCCAGGAACTGGAGCAAACTCTTCTACGGCCTTATCATAGCTGTTGCACAGATAGCTTGTTGCTTTGTTTAAATGTAAAACCTGTTACCCCTGGGGCGTTGTAATCTTTTAAATAAGTGGCACGGTTTGTAAAATATGGTTTAGATGACCTGTAGATGTTTTTCGTACCAACTATTACAGGAGGGGTCTTTGTAGTTCCAGACAAGACGGCGTATACATGGTTTCCGTATGAAAATGGTGGTCCCCGCGATGAGGCTCTTGTGAAAGCCCGAGTCGTTGTTTGACTCACATGTCTTAAGAAACTTTAGATGATGCTATATACTCACTATCAAAGGCTGTGTATTTGCAGATTCAGATAATTAATTGTTTATTAAGTTGTCCGTGTACATGTCAACGTAAAACCAGAGGGAAGCGACTGAACATACATTTCGGCATAACTTGAAAAATCTAATTGATGGACTTTTTAATAAAGCTAAGCACTATTGACGCCAGTGGAATTGCAATTTTTAACCGAATGGTCATGATTGAAACCACCTTTGTAAAAGTCCTCTAGATTCACCGAATATGTAAGATGGTGTGGTTCCAGACAATTAAAAAAAATGCTTGTGCCTATATGCCTTTGTAAAATTAGTGACCCCAGGGGAGAAGCCAGTTTTGACGCGTGGATCATAATTTAAACAATCGTGGTCAAGACCACACCACAATGTAATGTTTTAATAACAAATACTCAATCCCCAAGCTATGCAGTTTCAAAGGAGAATATATGTACAGTTTTCTAATTTTAAACCTTTTTAATGTCCCCGTTACATAATATATCAAACAAATTAGAACGATCCGAATTCTTTGCACATAGGGAAACCAAATAAGTATTTCTTGTTAAAATCGTTAAATTCAGCGCAGAGATTCAGGAAATACCGTTTGAACAATACATGTAAGTTGACGGACGCACACAAGAGTGTATGCACGCACACATACAACGCCCGACGACGGACATCGATGTATTCCAATAGCTCTCCATGAGAACGCTGCGTTCAGTTGATCATAGAAGAAATAAAAACTTCCTACAACATTTATTTTAAAACCGAATCCGTATCACTCAATGGAGTTAATGATATCTCTCAAATCATTCGTTCAATGATATTGTATGAAAATCAAATTTCGATGTAGTTTGAAACATGTTCAATGAAATTGCATGAAATGTATATCAAGAGCAATAACCTAGTGCAGCATGTTCAAAATTAAATATACAGTATTATCTCCCTTTTAAGAAAGTAATACTCAAGGGTTTAAAATACAACATGATAGTAAACGGCCTGATAATAATATATCGAACAGGCATTCAATACACATGGAACACTATATACACAATTAGGGTCTGATTCTGTCGTCGGGGTGTAATACTGCTGTAACACATGTTTTTTGTGTGTTGTAATGTGTAATCATATAGGGGTGTTGTTGTTTGATTTTAAGCAACATGTCTATTGACTTTATAATAATATGTAGTTGCTCAATTTGAAGAATGTATACACAACATTTATGTCCTCAGTTAATATTTACAAATTAAAGCGTAAGCTTAATACTTCATATATAATAATGCAAATGATTATAGGGATAATACACGTTTTTGAAGGCATGATGATCTCGAGCGCTCGAAAATACGTCCTGCCCGAGTGCGCAGCACGAGGGCAGGAGCGAATTTTGATCCCGCCCGCAGATGATCATGTCCGAGAAATGTGTATTTTCGCTATTATTGCATAAACAACTCACACATACCAAAATAAATTAAAACAACATTGAAAACAATATGTCTTGTTCATTCGACATCGACAAAATTATTCGATTATTGCATATGACGTCATACATTTCAAGGTTGTGATTTACATATGCATCACTCGGTCATCATAAGAAATTACGAGGCTTTACCTTCGGATAGGCAGTTTTCGATTAAAAATATGTTTAAACAGCGGATTTGCTAGTTTTAATCTTGAATTAAAATGTTTACTTTATGACGCAAGTTAATTCTGTTTACAAGTTGTCACTTTACCTTTCTATAAATAGATCACTGAGCAATGTTAACTGTCTCCTTTTTTATGATTGGTCGAATTGCTAACTCGAGCGCACGGGTTTTCGAAAAATAGTTCATACTTGTTTTTGTTAGCGTTGAACACACAGCGTTAAAAAATTTGAATTTCCCAGTCCCACCCTCCCAAATTAGAGTAGTTTTGTGTAAATCATTTTATATAATAGGTCATTGTGAGATAAGAGAATTGATAATTTGTTATTGCTTATTAACTTGCTTTTTGTCTATGTTTGTATTGTGCTTTGCAATTATAACATAAATTGTTTATTCACATACTTAATATTTGTTTTCAGCTTGAATTGTTATTAGCATAATGCATCATGCTTGTATTATGCTTTGAATGCTTTTGCATGAATATTCTATGAATTATTACATGTAACTTATAATTGTCTTAAATGAATTTGTATGTATGATCAAATTATCTATTTGATTAGCATTATTTCTTGTTTGAATTGTCAATTCGATAATGATAGTATTTGAGTTGATTTTCGCTGTGTTACAAGAATTTTTTTTGGACTTTTATTGAATTTGTCATTCATTGTAGTTATTACTTTATATTATTTCTCATGAAAACTTAAGGAAAGAAATTAATGCAAATTTGAAATGCAGCCGCGCAAAGTAAGAAATGAGGAATTTTTTTGGAATTTAATGGTCGTGACTGATAAATATATCGTCAGAATAAGTCATTGTTTTCATAGATGTTTCTTTCGTACATGTCTATATTATTTCGTTCCAACTAAATTTTCTAAACATTAATACTGCCAACATATTGTCACTGAAGTACTTCAAGAATACAGCAGGAACATTGAAGGTACATACACACTTACATTTACAGCATAGTCTTTTGAAAGTGTTTAGTAAATAACCTTGACTTCATTGACGTTGACAATAAAATAAAGCTGTTGTCAAGAGAGAGCAAATGGTATAATTTGAAAAGTCGATTGAAATATTGATTGCATTTATCTCTGAATGCATGAGAAAACTGGTTCTTATTCAGTTCCCCATTTATGGTTGGAAAGTTGTCGAAGGCTGGAGTTATTAACAAAGTTCATAATAACTTCATTGAATCCACTAAGAAGAACTCAAAGTAGACTAAGGGAAGTAACTGCGCGTAGACCAGTTTATGGATATGAAAAACACATAACAGGGCTTGAACGGCACGCCTTGTTAATACACGATTTCTCCCGTTCAAGCCCTCCTTTTGCAAAGTTTCTGCACCCCGCCAGAGGGCATTATAGATAGAGTTTATCCAATAATACGTATAAATACACATTTGCTATAATTAGTTTGATAAAAATTAATAAGCCGTAACAATAGTTCAACAATTATTGATAAAGATTTTTCAATATCGACAAGTTTACTCGTATTTCTAGGCAACCTCCGTCGAGCGTTTTTATTGCATTCTTACACAGAACCTATCAAATCCATTTAGCCATTACTAACCACGTTATGATGCTCGATTAAAACACGTGTTGAATCCGTGCTATTACTTAATGTTTGAATTGGAAGAACTGTCTGTTCCAATTTTCGTCGCTGGGTTCAAACATATTACAACATTCAAATATGTCGACAAGTTCACCAATTTTCATACACTAGATATGAGACAATCAAGAATCATACCAGGTTTGTAAGGTGTTAGATTTTGATTGAAAAATGCAGTGGCTCTTGAATATCGTATTAGGCAAATACTTCTATCAGTTTTACTGGTTGAAGACATGTAAATGGTATACATTTGTCGAATAAACATATCTGCGAAGAAATAGTAGGGGTTTCAAAACGTCGCACGTGTCTCATAATAACCATAGAGAACGTTTTGGTTTGTATCTAAATTTGTATAATCATCTCTCCCTAGTTTTGTGATTTCTTGTCAATCCTTGTCATGGTATCAAAATTCGAGTTTTAACCAAGCGCAGAGGGACTCTTGAGCAAACGTGTACAGTTCTGATAAATCATATCAATACAAAACGTGAGAGTAAGCTTTCCTACGCTTTCGGCACATATTGTTGTGATTGTATTCCCTTTATAAGGGGTAAGAGCGTACGCAATTAAATGAGGTGGCCTTATTGATAAAACTGTTGACTGGTATTCAAAATGGTGGCTTACGGCTGTTTGTTCGATGTCTTTGTTTCACCTTTTGAAGTGTGTGTATATTTAACATACCTATTCGACACTATCCTTTAAGTTATATTTAAGTATGCAATACCAAAAGTAGTAAACACGAATTGTAAACAGAAAAAAAATAAATATAATATATGTATTTGCAGAAGAAAACACATGCATGAAATATCACGTACATGCATGTAAACGTATATTTAAACTGCACACTTGTGTGCGTACATATAACTGATACTACTTTAAGCACTATTATATGCGTCCTCACATGGTATATGATGTATGCAGCATACGTCTGTTCTTAACGATTTAACTATATTATATTTACGTATTTCATTTAGACGCAGTTGTCTTTCCACAAATTCTAAGCACACATTTATGACTCCTTGCGTTTCTATATGAAAAATCTAACCGCAATTCTTTACGACAGAAAATTAAAGTAAGGCTTAGCAGGGACCTATACAAATATATAAACACTTTTATAGGTACCTGGACTTAATTATTAGGGAGACGGTCGATGTCTGATCAATATTAGATAACTTGATGCTCAAATGTATAAGATAGGGATCACCACAGCAATGTGCTAATACACAGTGTAGACTTCCGCTGTTTTATTGAGGTAACATTTTTGTTTAGAAAGCATAGGCAAAATATTATGGAATCCAATCTTTACGTAAAAATCGTATTAAGAGTCTGAAAATAGAGCCGTTTACTTTTTAATTTAAGAGTATAGATGACATCAAAGTCGAAGAAGTGGTTTTCTGGAAGTAAAAATACCCACCTCGAGTTAAATGAGGACGACATATACAATTAAGTAAATAATAAAACAAGTAACTCGCATCACATGGAGTCACTTAATATGTAACTTATTAGCCAACAGCGGACAAAAGTTCGTATTTTATAAAGGAATATAATATAATTGCGTCTCTGTCCCATTAGATGTTTCGCTAGCGAATTTTTATTTCACATCTAGGATGTTCTGTCATAGAAACCAAATTTGAGCATACATTATTAACTTATTTCATAACGTGCCTTCAAATATGTTCTCGTCTTTGAGCGTTTAAACTTGTATTACACTGTGAACAGCACTCATGGTACTTCACCGATAATATTTCCTTAAGACTTTTACATAAGAACTGTTTGGAACGTTTTTTATAATTTTATTTTATTTTGTAGAATAAAAGCATGAATGAATGAATGAATGAATGAATGCATAAATGAATGAATGAATGAATTAATGAATGAATGAATGAATGAATGAATGAATGAATGAATGAATGAATGACTGAATGAATGAATGAATAAATGAATGAATGAATGAATGAATGAATGAATGAATGAATGAATGAATGAATGAATGAATGAATGAATGAATGAATGAATGAATGAATGAATGAATGAATGAATGAATGGGTGAATGAATGAATGGATGAATGAAAAAATGAATGAATGGATGATGGATGGATGGCTGGATGGATGGATGGATGGATGGATGGATGGATGGATGGATGGATGGATGGATGGATGGATGGATGGATGGATGGATGGATGGATGGATGGATGGATGGATGGATGGATGGATGGATGGATGGATGGATGGATGGATGGATGGATGGATGGATGACCAACGAGCGAATGAACGAACCCATGAAAACACAAAATTGATAATTACATAAATAAATGAATGTCATTGAATTAATCAATTTAACAAAGAAAGAAAGAAAGCAGGGTAAACGAATGAACGAACAAACAAACAAACAAACGAACGAAATAACGAACGAACGAACGATCGAACGAACGAGCGAACAAACGAACGAAAAAAAGCAAGACCGAACGAACGAACAAAAGAACCAACCAAAAAACAAACCAAAAAACGAACGAACAAATAAACGAACGAACTAAACAACGAACCAAAGAACAAACGAACGACCCAACAAAACAATCAACAAACAAACAAACGCAAAAGCGCAACAATGCACAAACGAACGAACAAACGGGCAGATAGATGAAAGGGTGAATCAAGGAATGAATGAATAGATAAATAAATAAATTAATTGATTAATTAATTAAGTAATTAATTAATTAATTTATACATGAATGAATGAATGAATGAATGAATGAATGAATGAATGAATGAATGAATGAATGAATGAATGAATGAACGAATGAATGAATGAAAGAGACCCTGTTCCGTTCACACTTCTTGTATGTTATTGTTTTTGGTATTGCATACTTAAATATAATTGACCTATCAACAAATCCTTAGTGTCTTCAAAATAATGAATATATTGTACATTTCACAGCTATGACAAATAAACCACAGTTATTCATATATTCATACAGAATTATTTACTTTAGTATGTATTACATTCAATCTTAAAATGTTCCAAATTCCTTAAATAAAATACATATTAACATTTAATATTTCACTTCTTTATTGAGTTGAAGACCTAAAAAGTCGTTTTTCCTTTATTATTTTTAATAAGCAATCAAGGAGATCGAGATACCGTAGCCTTATCCGTAGCGGCGTTGACATACCGACGGTAAATATTCACAAACACATAGAAGTATATTTGGAAAATGACTGTACTTAACATGAATACATAACTTTTATTAAAGAAAAAGCATGGAAGCGGATTAAAATAATGCGCCGTCTTAAATCAATGCTTGATAGAAAATCTCTTGAAACTATCTTTTTTGCATTCATACGACCAATACTTGAGTTTTCAAATGTTATTTTGACAAGTGTACCCAATATGACAAAGACGAATTAGAGAAAATTCAAACAGAGGCAGCAAGTATAACATCAGGTTGTACTCGATTAGTCTCTCTGGAGGATCTTTATAATGAGAAAGGTTGAAAAAGTATTAGTCAAAGACGACGTAAACACATGTTAATATAAATGTACAAAATGAACTTTAGAGAAGCACCTTACTATTAAAAGTCACTCCTTCCTAACACAGTTGGAGCATCTAGCCAATACTCGCTTAGAAATTCGTCACATTTACAGTACATTTATGCCCGAACTGCATCTCACAAAAATTTATTTCTACCATCTACATTATCCAATTGGAATCGTCTTCCAAAAGAGTTAAGAAATGCTGACTCGATTCATTCATTTAAAAAAACATTTCAATAATGAGCGACCAATTCAAAACCCATTGTTTTCTTATGGAGAGAGTAGCTCTCAAATTTTACACACACGCATTAGAACCAATTGTAGTGCGCTTAATGAACATCTCTTCGTGCGTAGTTTAGTCACATCGCCTCTTTGCCGATGCGGACTAAAGGAGTTACCTTTCGATTATATCCTTTAATGCCAGCTCTATATTAATATCCGTGCAGAACTCATGAACACTAAATCAATGTATTCCGTTCCCTGTGTCTGAACGATATTATATGGAGATAGCATTCTGGAATATCAAACTTATACAAATACTGCTAATGCAGTACACAAATATATTATCAAAAGCAAACGATTTGAAAAATAGTTTTGCTTCAGAACTTCTCTATAACTCCCTTTCTCTTACTTAGTCATTTCCCACGTGTATATAGAGTATCTATGTTATATTAATTTGAACTATTGCTGTCCACTCATACATGCATCTATCTTAAACATTTCTTCCCATTCACATACTTGTCACTGTTTTCTGTTTACCTACTCTACTAATTTTCTCATCTTATCGCACTTATCCCAATTTTATTCGACTTATAAGTTAATCAATTATGTTCGCTTAAAACATGCAACTAAATATAACCTTTACGGAGAAGAACTCTATAAGACGAAGTCTTTAGTACTTATCCAAATCAAATGTGTGTGTATACAAATGGTGTATGTTTCGTACTTATGTATATGCATTCTTTTTTTAATAAATATGTTTAAACTAAACTAATCCGTTGTTCTTCTTTATCTATAAATAAACTGTTTATTTATAGATCTTTGATTCACGTTTTCTAGAAGCTAATCCCAGACGAAATGGTGAGATGGTTATACCATATACAGCGTTATTGCGTTAACTTAAGTCCTCTTGAACAGTATAACTCAAGTCGTATCGGGTGAAATTGAAGTATAAAAACTATTAAAGGGGCTTGTTCACACTTAAATTGCATTTTTTGAAGTTTTTCATTTAATGCTTTAAATTCATAAATTTAAACATCGCAAATAACGTGCTCCAGTATAAAACAAAAATAAAGCTAAAATAAGAAAGAAAAAATAAGCCGCACCAAGGCTCGAACCACTGACCCTTGGATCGGTTTTTTCCCGACTAAATATAGATTTTAAGTATAAATTTAAATATAAACACGCATTGTGACAACAACAACAACAACAAATATGGCGGAATCTGTATTGTCACGGAAGAAGAAGGTAAAATATGTTTTTTTATTGTAAAACTCAATAGTGCGTATGATTTTTTTTATATAAGTAGATTAAAATAGTATAACTGATCAAATGATTCGTTTTCGTTGCATAAGTATATGCATATACATCACAGAACGCGTAAAAACTGATTCTTTCGTTTACACTTAAGTTACAGACAGAGACTAAAATTAAAAGCCAAGTTAATACAGAATTAACATTAGTATTCGCGCAAATAAATTAAATGTATCATTAGCCTTGGAGTACTGAGATCATTTAAACATTACAGTATCTTTTTCTTTCATCATAACTGACAGTGACAACATTATTTGTTGGCAGGCAATTCAAGATGCTGTGCATTTATTGACGTATTCATTATTGTGTGTTATATGACAATGACATTTATTATTAACTAAAATGCATTTGAATGGTACTGGTAGTTTATTTATTTAAACCCAAAACTCATAGTTAACCCTTTAAGCGCTGGAACCGAATTTTAAAGGCCTTTGCAAACAGTTTGGTTCCAGATGAGACGCCACAGAACGTGGCGTCTCATCAGGATCCAAACTGTTTGCTATTATGATAGTATTCTTTTAAAAAAATCGAAGAAATGACTAATTTTAGAAATTCAGCAGATGACATTTTAGCAGATGACAAATTTCCCAGCATGCAAAGGGTTAATGTATTTATATCAGTTTCTTCTGCACAGCTATTTTATAAATAAACTGAATAACCAAAATATTTTTGAAAATAGTAACACAGTTTAGTTATTCATGGCATCAAAAGCGTGTAGCTGGCGCCAGACAACTCGCCCCAATACCAACTTGCCCCAAAACATACTCGCATCAAACATATGGTCACTCGCTCC
The DNA here is from genome assembly GCF_020536995.1 of Dreissena polymorpha. Lineage (NCBI taxonomy): Eukaryota > Metazoa > Mollusca > Bivalvia > Myida > Dreissenidae > Dreissena > Dreissena polymorpha. Next base: position 63,822,470 of record NC_068361.1, read on the forward strand.
AACCAAGAGACAACTTACCCCAATTTATTTTCGTGCATCTTATTGTTTCTTTATTTAAAGTATTTTATCTTTATATTCTTTGTTAATTTAGCAAAGCATGTATGTATTTTGATAAATGTGTATTTCAACAGTACATTGTATTTTGAATAAATCAAATACAGGTCATCTGAAATGCATGTATCATTATATTTGTAAAAGCCAAGAATATTCTGGATATTCCTCTTTTTTCAATTGTTTTGAATATCCTCAAGATTTGATTTCCTGAATGTCGATGAAAACTTATTAGATAATAATACCACATATTTACAACTCACTTTTTTAATAGAGACCATAAATAGTTTTAAAAAGTGGTTTAAATTGTGTATTTACTTTTTCAATAGGATACAACCATAATTAAACCAAGAAGTTTATGAAGAAGGGATCACTGGATTTTGTCACTTTGGTACAAGAAACAGAAAAGGTATACTTATTTAGCTGCATTTTTTTTCTGTTGATTTCATTTGAGAATATTGAAATAATTTGTCGATAATGTTTTCAGATATTCAGGCAAGTTGAGATTTCATTGAATTTTTTTTAAGGCATTTCACAATATTCTTGAATGGAAACAGAAAAAAAAACACAGTTCAACGCACTAATTGTTGATATATAAAACAAAGTCTTTGTATGTAAAACTGTGTTGCTACATGAGCAAATAATTAAAAAAATTATCCTACACTACACTAGGTGTATATTGAAATTTTACAAAAAAAAACTGACAGGAATGTTTAAAAATGGTGTCATGAAAAATAAAAAATTCTATATGTACATGTAGCTACATCTTGTGTCAAAATTCTTAGCTTTATGTTCAAAACATTTATTGTTAAATGCAGAAATGTCTTTTCAAGGATACCATAGACCACCTTACTTATACGGAAGCATAGGAGCTGTTGAAGGAAATTGCTGCCAGACAGTCAGCAGTTATCACTGACAGCCTGCCCTGGCCCAGCTTGGACCATCCTCAAGCTAACCATGATGGTGTGTTTGCAAGAATTGTCAATTTGGTAGACCATGATGAAGACCAGCTTTGTTGTGGCATGGCCTGACAATACTGTACAAGCCAGAGACCAGTATGTTTACTGTTGTTGAATATAACCCATTTTTCATGTTTATTTTTCTGTGGGCCTGTTTAACAGAATTAATAATGCACTTTATCTATTTCAAATATGTTATTTTTCTGTGGACTGTTTAACGGAATTATTAATGCATTTTATCTATATCAAATATTTTATTTGTCTGTGGGCCTGTTTAACGGAATTGGTAATGCATTTTATCTTTATCAAATATTGTTGCTTGTAATATGAATATAGAACACGTAAAACTACTCATGTAATTGTCTCAGCTTAAAATCAAAAGTGTAGAAAATTTAATTCATTTACTGTCGAAACAGTGGCCATTATGTTCCTGCATCTTAAAAGTTGGACAATAACAGTTAAAATATATAGAGAGATAGATTTAGCAAGGGGTTTTGAGTTTTTTATGTGTTCATATTTTTCAGAAAAAGGGTTAAGTGGCGACTGATCCTCTCACCGTCCTTATCCAGGAAACGTTTCGGAACAACGTGTTAACCCTGAATATGTGGAGGACAACTATTGATCACAGTACATCCTTAGGATACATGGACACCTTCAACGGGACGACAACAAAACTGTACCTGCCTTTTTTTGAAAGGAAGTAGTTAATAAAATTATTGTTAACAGCTTTTTTAGTCTTGTTGTTTAAGCATGCTTGCAACATTTAAGTGGATAAACGGTTGTTTTAAATTTGAATCTTCAGTAATGCATTCTTTATTAAATGATGTAATCTTATTTCTTTCAATATAGTGTAAATAATAAAAACATAATTATCCTTTGTATACAAAATGAAAACCAAGTTTACTGTTCTATTAATCATTATTTATTTATCTTGTTCTTTTGTCAGAAATATTACAGGGGCATACATACAGTATTCCTTAAATAAAAGGGGCAGTTCTTAGAAAATTAACATGTATTTTAGCAATGCATATTCAAACTTTTTCCACATTTATAACCAGCAACACTATGTAAGTATTATAATGTAACACAAATTAATACTATGAATTTACTACTGATTTTGCCGTGCCTGTCATCAAATAAACATGTTTTACTGAAAGTTTCTTAAAAGATGTTATGTGGAAGACCTAATCAATCATTTAATAAATATTTGAACCTCGCTCTGGGAAAATGGGGTTTAATGCATGCATTTAAGGTTGTCCAAGATTAGGCTGTGCATACTGCACAGGCTCATCAGGGGCAACACTTTCCGACTTATCTTGATTTTCTCTAAGAGACTCCCTTTCAACAAAAAATACAATAAAGCAGCAATTGTCTGCCTGATTGGTATGATCAGCACAGGTTAATCTTGTACGACAATTTACGCACATGCATTAAGCCCCATTTTCCCAGGGCAAGGCTCACCTATTTAGGTTTTAGCAGTCTATATGATCTTTAACTTTTGAATCATGATGCAGTTCATATAATAATGTATTATGAGTCGTTTTTAATTGATGCACATTCTTTGGTTCAGACTTGAACTCAACATGTATTATAATAAGGTGTTCACTTAACATTCTGGCGGTAATGTTTTGCTGTGTAATATACATGTAATAATAAATAAAAATTGAACAACTAGCTTCTTATTTTTTCATGTTATTTATTAAAACATTTTAAACCAAAACAAAAAAATCCATAACATAATGAACACAAAACATAATACTCTATATTCATGAAACAAAACTATAATTAATAACATTTTGAATAAATGTTTCCAACTTTCAACATTTGACAGATCAAGTTATTTCTGAATTCCACCAATTTTTTATTTATGGATAAACAGCACTTTATCATCTTTTTAGATTTATGTAAGGCTATTACAATAAATGGTTGTTTATAGACTGATAAACAATGAAAAACAATACATACTCTATACATAGCATTGTGCTTTGATGTCATTGTTAATGGAACATAAACAAATGTGGTGTGCAGCACGCACTCAACATTGACTATGGTAGCTTATACCTAAAAGAGTCAATAATTCCTTTTCATAGTCTTTACTTGTGACAAAAAATCAGGAAAATGCTGTGCCCAGTGTTTATTTAGCTATTTGCCAGACAAGGTTTTCACAAATTCTTCTGTTTCAGAGTGACCTATGATCAAATACTTTTGATCTATTGTAATAACAAAACAATTAATTCACCATGTTTGATCATGGGTCTCCCATAAAAAACTTAACACAAATCATGATACATAACACCTATAAGAGTCAACAATTCCTGTTAATGGTCTTGACTTGTGACAAAAAAATCTGGAACTTGGCCCATTGTTTATGTAGTTATTTGCCAGACAAGGTTTTTACTTATTCTTCTTTTTCAGAGTGATCTATGATTGAATACTTTGGATCCTATATTTTTATAACAAAACAATTAACAAAATTCACAATACCTTACACACTTAAAACTCAAATACATATTCTTATGGCATTTCAGGGCACTTGTATGCTATGTTCATCAGTATTTTATCAATGATATTTCTGCCCTATGTTTATAAGCAGTTCACTTATTAAAATCACATTTTATCACCATGATGATGACAGGACAGTCGACCATAATGTCACACATTTGGTCACGCCTTCATATTATTACAAATAAATTCAAGCATCATTTCAAATACTAAAGTCATCTACTGAATGAAAAAACAGCCAGGATCACACATGCACTTTCATACTCAATGGTATACATCCTATAAAACCATGCTGCCAAATTCACACAACATATTCCTACCCATAGTCAGTTATCATTGATTTCAGCTTTGTCAATTTTTTAATTCATAATAATGGTATGTTGAAGTTAGTTAAAACAACATAGTTACATACACCATGTACCAATTTGTATGAGTAAATCTTCATATTGTTTCCGGATTGCTTGCCCTTGACCTATTGGATATTGCAGCTCCTCATTAGCCGCAGGTGGATATATAAGGGGCAATTGTAGAGGCAATCAGCTTTGGATAAGCTGAATAAAAAAGGAACTTTGATCGAAGGTTTTTTTCCTTGATGATCTCTGTGTACTCAGTGCATGTTCGTGTATCCCTTCTTTTAATTGATTGGCACCACCGTCCAATTGTTGGCTGCCTTCAATTTACTCTGAAATAACATATATGCATATTTGTAATTTTGAAATGTACACTAAAACTTATCATAAAAACTATGTTTGAAATTTGTTTGCATTTTAAACATTATTTTATTCATATCATGCCAATCAGGTAACATACCAATACTTTTCTGGGCTACTTGATTCACCAGTATTAACTTATGAACCTACCAATACTTTTCTGGGCTACTTGATTCACCAGTATTAACTTATGAACCTACCAATCCTTTTCTGGGCTACTTGATTCACCAGTATTAACTTATGAACCTACCAATACTTGTTTGGGCTACTTGATTCACCAGAATTAACATATGAACTTACCAATACTTTTTTGGACTACTTGATTCACCAGAATTAACTTATGAACCTACCAATACTTTTCTGGGCTACTTGATTCACCAGTATCAACTTATGAACCTATCAATACTTTTCTGGGCTACTTGATTCACCAGTATTAACTGTATTAACTTATGAACCTACCAATACTTTTCTGGGCTACTTGATTCACCAGTATTAACGTATGAACCTACCAATACTTTTCTTGGCTTCTTGATTCACCAGTATGAGCTTAGCCTTATTATATGATGAAGTTATCATACTTGAGTCACAAACTGACAATTACTGTACAACAGATTGGAGGAGAATGGCATTGAAATAATTTCATGACCAATCCCCATGCACGTTATCTGAACGGTTCAGAAAACAAACCAGCTATCGGATATCCTCTGGTTTTCATAACATAAAAAGATTCTGGTAAAAAAAATGATAAAGCAATTATATTACCAAGGAACTTTAGGAAGCACATAGAATCTTATTGAATATAAATATATTATTTTATCAATTAAAATATGCTAAGACAGGGTTGTTTGCATACTCTAAGTAAGATGTTATTTCTCCAATTCCTGACACATGACCAGGTGTGGTACTTCCTTGTGACACAAATGACAGGCCAGGACCTGGCGGGGGCTGATGACCGTGCTTTGGTGAAGAGTTTGTTGTTCTAACATTATGCTGAACAGTCAAACTTGCAATAGTTTGGCCGGCACGTCTTCCTAAATACCTTCAAAAGAAGGTTTGTTTTAGAATATAAAATTGATCACATATCAATTTAAAGAACCAACAAAATTGATGTTAAAATCAGGGAATAAACTGTATAATCATATTATCATATCATGATAATTTATTACATAATATAACATATACATTTGCATACCGGTATATTTTATAATATAATATATACCGAATAAATTAATCATTCGTAATTCATCATTTATCATTATTTTCATGCTTCATTTGACACGTGTTGGAGTGTTTCCTTATAAGTTATGACGAATTCATTAAATTGATACGAACATCTTGGCATAGGGGCATAAAGGCTTATTTTAAAACGCGCAATGAACAAATTATGTTATCAGTGCGTTTTATCTGGTTTCGTTGCAGAGTAAAATATCCATACAATAAAACTAAATACCTATCCAAACTTTTGCTAAAATTCCTTTGTAAACAGGCAACATTTGCCAAAAACTAAACGTAGCTTCTAAAATATGACTTACAATTCGTGTGTTTAAGCCATTACCCTGTCTTCGTCTCTTCCAACGATACTCCTATGGTTCTGCAAACACTCAGTCTTGTCGCCAAGATTGAATAAATTCGAGCGATGTCGCTGGCTTCGGCTTTTGTTTCTCTTTTTTATATTTTCGATCACAGAAATGAGATGCATTGTTTGTAAACCAAAAGCGGATAAGCGCAGCGCGCATGCGCATGCTGCATTCTGGTATACTAGTTGGGATCCCATTCATAATTTCTGACTAAAAATAAATCATTTCGCGTCTGAGACGCTTTATAATTGTCAGGTTTTCAAATCGTCAAAAGTTGCATTTAATGGAAATTTTAGAGCATGGAAACAATTTGGGTTTTTTTAAGCAAATATTATAACTACAATGAAAATTTGCAAATCCGAAACAATTTTTTTCAATTTTGTCAATTTATCAAAGTGTGAACAAGTCCCTTTAAAAGAAATAACTCGATAACTATGGAAGCAACAGTATTGGCTCTTTCAAACTTCATATCTCTTCAATTAAATATATACTTACGTATAAAGTTGCAAGTTGAAACAATTTATAATTGACCAGTCGCCAAAGTATCGATCGCTCCGCCCACATTCTTCGATCAGCCAATCAGATATCGATTTTTTACACACCCCTCAGCAGCGCTTATCTGGCCGCCATTTTGTCCGACAAACAAAGCGTATCGTACATATGGAATGGACGTAATTTTTAAGAGTTTACACAGATTTTATATCAAATGCATGATCATTACTGTTCGATCATTATTCAAAATTGTAGGTGCTATACATACTTTATAAAAGGTTATTATTTTATCTTTATTTCTTGAACATATGAACGAGTAATGAGAAAACAAACACAATAAATAGTGTAACCACACCAGTTGTGTGTTCTATAAAACGTGTTATACCGTTTGATGCACAATATTATTAAGCAGTTTGGGCAACATAATAATTGCCACACGTGCTTATTAATCTCAGCGTAATTGTCGATGATTAATAAATGACAGTATGTTGCGTGGATCTCAGAATGAATGAACATTAAGGCATTGTTAGGTACTGTACACAAGAAAAGAACTATTTAATTACTTAAATGATTTCCGATTATATGTGTATTTTCTGTGGATCATAAACAATGGAAATCATTATAAATTGTAAACTTAAATATTGTTTTAACTTAAGTCAAAACAACAAAAAGGTGATTTCAACGCGGCTTAGCTAGCTTAAAGCGACTTTAAGTGTAAAATTTAAGGCTTATAATACAACAACAACAACAACATTTCTAATACAACATATATTGATACGGGGAGAAATGTGAAAATTGAAATTAACATATAAGGGCCATCTTGCTATAAATAAACAAATGCATAATATGCTAAATATATTCAATTCGAATGTTCGTGAACAGCACCGTAATACCAAAATTTCATTTTCCGATAGTGAAATGTAGCAGGTTCCCATTAAACATAAATTAAATAAAATGCATATTAGATTTGTTAATGAAACCACGAAATTAGGCCTGTATTATATTATGGTTACAATCAAAATTTAATTTATATCTAAATTTAAAAAATCGGCGTCTTTTTAAAAATAACACAATAAAACAAAGATCTAAACATTTTTAATAAACAAAAAACCCATCATGATATGGATGTGTCATTTGCATTTAATAAAAATATTTTCAAAATTATATATGAATAGCAACCGGATTCACTGCCAGACGGTTTAATACAAGTTCAAAATCAATATGAAATAAATGCTCATTTTTACCACTGATTTTTCATCAACTTCCTGTAATATGTATAAGAAACGTTTCTGATAGTTAACTCATTTATTTTGATTACGCCATTTCTCTCTAAAGCATTTATGATTGTATTCAAGTTGTACAAAGCAGTTTAGTTTAGTGTGTGGCTTTAATAAAAAAGGGCATGATACATCGTTACAAGTATAGTATTTCACTCACGTAATGCGCTTTAATTGCGATCTGCTTGTCGGAGTTTTCAAATAACTAGACCACGTGACTATGTGGGCGGAGCGATCGATAATTTGGCGACTGGTCAATTGTCGAGATAAGACCCGGACAAAATGTCTATACGTTTATATTAAGACAATAACTAAAAAAATATGGAAGAAACAATGGTGGTCCGTGTGCACTGTATCAAACATATCTACCTATTATCTTTCATTTCGTGTTTGATGTATGGTCAGACAAAAAATTACCAGTATAATGTTATAGAACGCAAAAAGGGGTCAGACTTATGAAATTGTTTACGTATGCTGATAAAAATCGAACATTAACAACTTCATATCATTAAAAATACCCACATGTTGTAATGATTTATGTTTAAAAAGGGCGACGGACGAGCGGGATATAAACGGACGGAAAGAAAGGCAGACGAACATGGTGGTTCGTCCAGTATACCCTGGACTTCGTATAAAGTGTATAGCAAAGTGTTTCTTTTTTTACCAATTACCTATACCCGCTATACCCTTTTAGTGGGACCATGACCTGCAAAGTTTTTGCGTAAAATACACTGTATGCACAAATAAACAATTTATGTTGCAATATTTTAAAGAAAAATATATAATCCTAAACAGAGTTAAGGACAAACAAATTAATAGTAAATCAAAAGTATTGCTCAATTTCACCCCATTTATTTAACAATGTTTTAATGTTAAAATGTATTCCATGTCAATCACTCCTCATCCATACACTGCGGAAATCAAGAAAAAAATCAAACAGATAGTGTGTTTCAAAATAATATATAAATTTTCAATATGAACCATGTTTCAAGCCCCTCAACAAGTTTTCAATATTTGCTACTTTTCATCGCCTTATGGCTGTGTACGGTCAACCTTAAATTTACCTTGTTATATTAAAACTATTTATACTTGTATCATAACTGCTAAACATTATGATGTTTCTATAAGGGATTGGTCAATTGAGTTTTAGAAAAGTATAAAATGTGTTGTGTCCTGTAAGAATGGGGTATTAATTTACTACATCCCTGTCTGCGCCATGTCGAGCCTTTGTCAAGCACATATTTGTAATTATAAAAAAGAGTGTGTGACATTAAGCTCAGAATATGGGACACAAGCTAACGCAAAACGTGCCTTCTAAACCGGATTAATCAGTTAGGCACGTTCTTCATTAAATGATTTAAGTCTGAAAACTGTTAAATATGCCAATAGTTTGAGCCTTTATCTCGACAAAAGATTGGAATTCAACATTGTTAGAACCATTTGGTGGAAATATGTGTGATTGGGTCAATGACAAATAAGCAGCCTGCAAACACCATATGCTGCCAATTTGTGCACATTGACCTTACAATTTGATATTATCCATTTAGCTAGGTTTATTTACACGCTGGCCCTAATCTGTTAAAACGTTTTATGCCAAAAGTGCCTCATGAATGATGTGTCAGAGTTTAAAAGAACTGACATACATTGTTATGCCTAAATTGGACCTTTAACCTGTAGGTAACACCTTGACCCTAGCAAGATAGCAAGATATCTGCACCTATGTGGTAAGTTATTTAATGAGTGAGATATTATTACGTTGCAGTCCAGAAAGCTTGGACGAACAGAAGCTCTGCGACAATTGCGACCGCTATATCAAGCTTTCCATAAGCTGGCTCGATAAAAAAGTAAAGTCTTGTACTAATTATATCCAGCGTTTTGGCTTCGATTAATAGACAGATGATCGCGTGCACTATTTTGGTGACTAAATACTGTAATACTCATTTTGGTAGTGTATGTCTCTCAATGTATGTCTTATGCAACAGAAGCAACCATACGATTTCAACATCCATGGAGGCATTTTTGGGGTGTATGCACATGGTTATAACTTTAACAGGGTTTATTTTAAATTTCTTAGGTGAAACTAGATATTGTTTTATCGAATCGCACAACAAATGCGAAACAAGTTAAATGTGTTGTTAATGAACTGGTGATCAAAATATTATCTTTAACGTAATTCTTATCTTGGAATATTTTTACTCAAATCCGCATACAGGATAAACATGTCGGGTGTTCAATTTAGCACTGCGATGACTTATAGTTCTATAAACATTATTGACCAAAACTAACATAATTGCAAAATAAATTATCTGTGTCCGTATTATAATTTTACTTATTGTATAGTAATATTTTAGTCGCTAGGGCGATTAACTATCTAAAGATATCCAATAAAAAACAGAGGACTGAACTCTGATATAAGGTATTGGTTTCATTTGGTTTACATTAAGAGATAATTGGAAACCCATCTATGTCACGCTTTGCGTATTTTTATAACAGGGAAATCCGCGACTATATTATATTATGCATCTTTTCTCGGGGAATTACACGGTGTTTTCCACGTCGTTAAAGAAACAAAACATGAACAAAGCTTTTTTCCGGGCTCCATAAAATAATTAAAATGGATAAAGGGATCAAAATAACATTACACATGTAAGTTGGTGATTTGATGAACTATTAAATGTAAGATTAGTAGATATATAACATATTTTCATTACTAGTTGGATTCTGATCGACATTATACATTTTTATTTGCGTCGTGCGTCTAATTCGTAAGACCTATTACACATACATATTTCGTTTTACTTATTATACAAGCTTGGTTAATACTGTAGAATAACTCGACGTTAGTTACAAGAACCAAGCATATATAAATTATATATCCCGGGTAGTCTTCGCTATAGTAGTATTAGCATAGTTTTCATTAAATGAATGTTAAGAAAATAAATTCAATTAAATTCAAATATAGATAACGAACACAAACTGTAGTGTACATATTTGTTTGACGTGCCGGATTTAGTTTAGGCGTGAGTTTGGATCCAACTTGAGTCGCGAATATTAACCCATGTATGCCTAGTGGACTCTCCCATCCAGCTAAAGTGGACCAATTTATTTCCAAAATAAGGGGAGTATAGTATATTTATTTCTATATTTAGATAATTTCTTACAAAAATTCCTTTAAGCAAACAGCGCATACCCTGATGAGACGCCGCATATAATGCGGCGTCTCATCTGGGTCTACGCTGTTTGCCAATGCCCTTTTTCTAGACGCTAGGCATAAATGGGTTAAGGTATTATTTTGGTAGTGACATTTAAATTATGTTATATTCCGTCAATGTGATTTGAATTATATATGGGTACAGTAGTATGCGTTATGTCAATGTCTTAATATATTTATATATAACATAATTTAATTATAGTATATCAATAATAATAATTATTATTATAATGAAGTGATCATATGCTAACTATCGATGTAAAATGGTGTTATTATTATGTTAAAACAAATGCTGTTTATTGATAATTTGTGTTGCAGAAGTATGAGCATGTAATGGAGCTATGATATTTATGCAATAATGCATGTAGTTTTATGTGAAACATAAGAAGGGGTAAACATTTGGCTACTAGATATATTAGCAAGGGTCTGGTGTTGCCTTAATATAGCGACTTGTCGCCCTTTTTATAAAATGGCAATTTAAACATGTTTTTCATTACATTTAATACTCAAAATGTGTTTGAATGTACAAAGGTATGGAGAATGACAAAAATAGCATCGATGAAAAATCAGCTACATTATCAAAGTTGCGGGATTAAAAAAGGTCTTAGGCTTTATAGTTTAACATATTTTAAAAACTGGTCTGGGGCAATAAAGCTGATCAATATAAACATTATTATTTTTATCAGTGGGTGTATTATTACGCTCAGGTGTATGTAATATGTTGAAGGGATTGAACATTTCATTTTGCTTTAAATTTTCCGAAAAGGATAATTATTGTTTTTAATGTTTTACAATATTCCAAAAAGGGGCGAGGAGATTGTTTGCTTATATCTGCAAGTTAAGACTAAAAATCTATTTGGTTGCGCAATTATTTTTGTTTTACAAATATATTGTCTTACATTAAAAATAAGCTTATTTTCTACACAATAATCTCAGCATAAGTGTTCTTAGCAGCATTAAAATAATGTTTGGCTGATTTACAGTCATCATCAAACAAAACATATATTTCTTTGAGGAACTAATACATTTTTAATACATGTTCAAGCAAAGCATTATTAGACATAGACATAGACATGTTTATCAAGTGATATAGGTCATAGAGGCCACTGGCCCTAAATACAGCATTTACATGTAAATATATCAAACAGAGTGATACATAATCATACATTTAAGAACATTAAAGCATGTTGTTATACACTTCATTTATGTAAAGCATTTAATATACTAATGCTGAAATAAAACAAGTTTCTCAAATGATAACTCTAGACACATGATTAAAAATTAAGAAAGAGTATTTCAACCATCTATTTCAAGTATGTATGTTTAAAGTGTCTTTTCTTCTTACAAGCGACTTATGCAAAAACTTAGCGATATTTATAATATTATGTTCATCTTTTAAGCTTAAGATAGTATAAACATTTCATGAGATCGGTTTCTTAACCAGTCAGATTTGAAGAATGTTTGCCTAAATGTTTCGTATTCATTACATTAAAAAAAGAAATGATATTCATCTTCAACAACGCTTATATTATTTTTACACATAATGGACACAATCCTAAATGTCTATCTATTGATAAATGGCGACCTTTCTCAATCATGAGATCATGCGCTGAGCAACGAAAACTTGACAAAGTTTTCCTTAAAACAAAACACAAATTTAACAAGTAAGAGAATGATAAAGCATATATATTGTATTTTCAAATTCCGACATACACTCCTCGATGATATTTATTTTGTGTGAACACTTTCCAAAACGATTCTTTTTTAAAGATCAAATATCAATAGTTAAGTTGGATTATTGTTTCACAATTTTCGATTGCTTGGCATTCAATATATCAGACAACTCAAACAAATCAAGCACTTTAATATTGTTAACAGATTCATACGAATTCTAATCACAAATACTATGTTAAATAGTACTTGTTAAAGGTTATTTATAAATATATATGAAGGTTAATCTCTATAAATATATTTAAATGTACATGTGCAATCTTCTTTTATTCGTTTCATATGCACAGAACCGTTTTCTTTGCACAACGTTGGTAACTCATTACAAAAATAATATCGTAAGTTATTTCGCGTCGGCAAATTATTAACGAACGCCCTATCGGCCTGTGAATATATTGGTCGAGGTTTATACGTTAGTACCATTAAGATCAATTCATCACAGCCTTTACTGAAATCAGGTTCAAAAGGATTTCCCGTTATCATGAGGTGTGTACGAATTAAACCGATTAAAAATATTGAACACAATCCAATCGTGCAATATATGCTTATAGAGTTCACACAAATAAAGCCAATATTGGCGAGAAATAAATCATGCAAAATTGCTATTAGTATTCCGTTATTAATCTGCAGCTAATAAAGCTATATGTAAGCAGTAAGCCTAAATTAATACATATGTTCATCATTTAACATATTATATATTGTACAATGAATCTATTTTTTTACGTTATGTAAGATACAATCATTTGACAAATGTATTTTGAACACCGATATAATATAAAATATTTGTGCGATATAGAAATGTATGAACAACATCTTTATTTAAAAAGCAGTCTTATCACCGACTTGAATAGATGTTCCAACTATATGTTTGTTAAGGTGAACGCTCCATTTACACATGATTTGTATTTTAAAAACATATGTGTCATACGTGTAAAAAAACAGTATCTTATTTAAGTTTGATCTTTTAGATTTTTGGCCTGAACTTTGTGACATTTTTTATTGTTAATGTTTCTCTCATATAATAAGTTAACATTTGTTCAAGGTTTGTTGTGTTATAGTAAAATGTAGCTTCAAATAGCATTCAAATTATACTTAATATGTTGGTGTCCGACCTGATGAAAAAGACGATGATGATGATTATAATTACTATGAAGATAAATAAATTTATTCTCGCTGTTTAATTTGCCTGAGGGATCTTTTAATACGAAAACGAAACATTAATTGTGAACAAGCACAAAACAGTTATAAGTTCATATGTTTTATATTAATTGTTCATTACGTGATTATCATCTTTGTTTTGGTAAATGGTATTCACATTATAAAATTTGACCAATGAGATCATATTCTTCAAAGATGTGTGAACAAAACGACACAATGAAATTGTTGATACCTGAATAAAGCAAATATGTTGACGTATATTTTCATAATGACCCACATTAGTTTATTTTGCTGTTGACTATGGATAATATCCACTGTTTATAAAAATCGGATGTATGTTCCTACATTCGTAAATTGTTAACGATATTTGAATATGTATCGAAACTGGAAATGTATTCCAAAATACATTCGTGGCAAAACGCAAACTGCTCCTGAAAAATAATATAACACGTGGACTTATTTAATTCAGTTAATTACTGCTATTTAAATAGGTAGAATAAATTATTTTGTCGGCGATAGTGCAATAATACGCGATTCTGTTGTACGACCAATGCTTTGCATTACGAGGCGGTGTCCCCTCTCCTTAAATCAAGTAATGCTTAGTGTATCACTGTGTATATTGCCCTTTGATTTATAGGCCATTGGTCGTTTGCCTAAACTAAAACACTAAGTAACAGTAATAAAAATATCTCTTCTAATTATGTTTATTGAGTTGTATTATTGAACGGTTGCGGTAATCTTAAGTTATTTGCATACAAAACTCCATACCTGATTCGGAACTGCTCCCCTCCGCCTGGTCTTGATCTTTCTGATAGCGTTTACCACGCTGACCTCACATTCTACTTCCATCATCATTTCCGTTAGCATTGCGACGACACACAATAGTCCACCCCTTCCAGCACCAGTCCTAATAATATCAATCATACAGAACATTATCATCAATTGACATCCATGGTCCAATTGATGACACATTTATGTACGTACGCTTTTGTATTGTCTTTTGTGATAAGGCTATATATTTATTTTCATCAGTTTTATGTCTCATTATGATTATGTGATCCTATGTATGTATTCGTTAATGCTTAACATCGATTGCAAATATTCGACCAACAATCAACAGTGCATGTAAATAAATGCTTTTAATTCCAATGATTAGTAACTTGCATTTAGTATTTAAGCAAAATGTTCAAATAACACCATATTGCCAACAACTTCTGCAATATCGTGTTAAAACCGAATGTTATGTTATATTATAAGTTCCATATTTTAAAATGATAGAAATATTGTTTAAAAGTATAAATTATTTCAAATGCGACTCACAAGCAGTGTATTAAAACAGGACCACTGGAATGCAGGCTGGCCTGCGCCTCGACGTCCTTGATGAAGCGCATGAAGTTTGAAGGTGAACGTGGTTCGTTTCTGTCCATGTCCCAGTCAGTGAACTGAAGATGTTGGATCGTATGCTCTTTGCTTGGCTGATATTAAAATCATAATCTTACTTTCGAAATATATATATATAAAGCACATGTATAATAATCAGTGGACTTCGTAAACTAATGTCGAGCAGTATAAAGGTATATTGCATTAACATTGTACAAAACGTAAAAACGATATACTCCTATAAGTGTTTGACAACACGTTGCAATACTTAAACAACAGATCTTACCCTTTCGTATTGAAGCGGCAATTTTTTATACAATTTTGGAATAACAAGATAACCTCATTTACAAAGGCAAGGTTTGAGGTTCGTTGAAATATAACAGATTCAAACAAAACAATTAATGTGTAATGGTCGTTCAGTGGCGTTGAATCATGTTGTATTTAGTTGTGTGTGTGTTGTTTTGTGCGATTGCAAATTACACACAACAATCAACGTAAAATAATCAGTAACTTTCTATTCGTTTTCAAAATCTCTGACTATAAGCATGACTACCAGTGTTATTATTTTGATTATTTTTGCAATTTTGTATTGAGCATGACGTAAATTAAAACACAATGGTACGAAAAAGTTTTCTAAACGGGAATTTACTTATAAAGCAAGTATCATATGGTTTGTTTTTATGAAAATGTGAAATTAAACTGTACTACACTAATGCGTTGTGTAACAATATAAGAGCGTATACCTGCCCAGGTGCAGCCCTGTACGATATCGTCATTGAGCGTGTGGTCATGTATTCGTTATCTACTGGATCTGAACCACTGACAGCAAACAGTCCCTTCTTTATTATTTGGTTGTCGGCGGCGATGTAAACTCCCACCGTCTGTTTAATGCGATAATATAACAGGATCGCTTGCATGCAGATAAACTAATACGCGTTTTTTTAAAGATGAGCAACATAAAAACGTATCATCCCACATTATATCAATATATGTTTGCATATTATGAACAAGAATGCATGTTTAGTTATGCATTTTTCAAAGATTTCAAAAATAGTTCCCCATATTGACTCGGTAAATAAGGCCTTTTTACATTCAATACATTCATTTTCAATGGATGGAAAATTCTAAGAACGTCGTGCTATTATTCATAACAAAGTAAGTTGGGCTCGTTAAAATTAACTACTTATTCGCATTTAACTAAGTTGATATTTCCCGCCTTTTTACCGAAATGGCAACATGGTATTTCATCTAACTATTACATACCACAACTGCAACAGCGACAGCAAATAGCAGCATGTAGCAGAAAATGTGATTGGGGATAATACTATTGCTGCAGTACGCACAAGTACGGTCAAGTGATTTTATTAATTGTATTTTGATTTGGTTTCATTTATTTATTTATATTATATATGTATTCATGTTTTAAAATTGTAAGTATGGCATTTTTGTCCGCCTTTACATAATTGAAAACTGCGTTTGTTGAAATAACTACCTTGTCTCCTTCTGTGTCAGGTTCCATGCCGACGATACATGAGCAGTTCTCCTGCAACGCAAGTGTGAGGAAGTCGTTCACTGTGCCTGGCAGTGGTGTCTGGGCAAGAATCCACTGCTTAGCTTTCCTGAAACTCTGGAAAAATATAAATCAACGTTATTGTGTTAAATTCAATAAGCGTAAAGTTAAGGTTGATGTCAGTTTTTTTACTTGTATTTGACGTCGCCATGGGAGTGCAGGTGACGTCATTTGAGAGATCATTACATGTGCGATATTTACAAAGGTAGTTTATCATCTAACATTGGTAGCTGAATACCTTATTTCAATGTGGTATTTGTTTAGGTGGCACTCTTTTTTAACAGGAGGACACAATTACAAATTAATTGATATTCAATTAAACAAATAGTGTGTAATTATGTCCAATAAACAAAACAAATGTACAATATACTGTAGGTCATAAAATGATATACTATGAACCCTCGACTTTGAAATACACTCGCTGAAACGTTACTAGCTTGTCATAAAAAAATACGTATGCGCATATCCGAAGCATGAGATCATGAGTTCACATACGAACTTACATTGATATACACGGCGTTTATGTAGTCAGAGGCACCTGGCTTAAGGTTCAAGTGCAGCCTTGGTCGGTTTTCGTCACCTATTTTTAAAAGAACTTTTTGTGAAAATATATGTACTTGCATCTGTTAAATTAAGCGTGAAATATATTTATGTTTAATAAAAAAAGTATTTAGAACATTACTTGTTAAAGTTATTCTAGTACAAAGACTACTATAAACTGTTCTTAAATTCGGAAAAATATTTTATAGTTTCAACCTATTGATGCATATGTTGTGTATATGATGCTTTAATAGCAGGGTAAGCATTGCCGTTCTAGTAGAGTGAAAAATACGTGTGCTTATATATTAAATTGGATATGGACGGATCACAAATACATATATGGTGGTAACAAAAAAACAGTACCAGGAATATCCGCTCCATCTCTGTTCTTGTCTCTGTGGTTTCTATTTCTAGACTCGGCTTCCTTTTCTTCGCTGGGCCGTTGAGAGACCGTTGTGTGCAATTGCTGAATGTAAAGTAGTAAACATATGCAGTAATAAGCCTTATAACCTATTCCAGTTCGCCCGATTAGCACTTCACAAGACTAAATACAATTTAATTAAATAAATCAAACTGCCTAGATTTAACAAACACAATCCTCAAATTTCTGTACCGTAAACTTCCTGGTAATCATATCATGCGTGATGCCGTCCATGTATTTTTGGAATGTATCCCTAGCCACTGGTTTGCAGTCAAATGTAAGAGCATGGACAAGCGCGTGATGAAGATACTCGTACTGTTCCTATAAGACGAAGAAACATACGCCAATACAAAACCTGTTCCTCACCAAATGGCGCAATTTGTATTTATAGTATCGTTGTCCTTTATTTACACAAAAAAGTATTCTGACAATACAACTTAATAGAAGAACCTACTCGAATCTGATATAATATATACAGCGCCCGTTATGTTTATCATTTTTGTTACATAATAGTATCACTAAGATGTGGGACACACAATTTAGCCGGCACATAATTAATGGCCACCAGGTAATTATATTTAAGTATTGCTAAGATTTGTTAAATACGTGTACAACGCAGCCTTTCAAAGTTGTATACATACGCTTAATAAAGACATTCGATTTCTAATTAAACAAGATATGTGATTGTCAGAAACACTATGTCCCCTTTCGCGCCCTTTTGAAGCTATATATTTGGCATTTGACCTTCAAGGATGACCTTGACCTTGACCTTTCACCACTCAAAATGTGCAGCTTCATGAGATACACATTCATGCCATATATGAAGTAACCATCTTCAATATTGTAAAAGTTAAGGCAAAATGTTAAAGTTGGAGCAAACAAACACACAATACAACCAACCAACAGACAGGGCAAAAACCATATGACCCCCACTATAGTGGTGGGGGACATAAAAATGTACCGAGTCGCTCATTTTATTGCGTCTTTATTACGAATGTCAACACCTACCACTGTCTGGACCATGTTGGGTCTGTTCTGTCTCATGGTTACAACGCAGCCGGGTATGTCCACCATATTCTCTGCCTCCCCTTCTCTTATCAGGATATCTAGAGCTATGTAAGTGCCTGTGCGCCCTATTCCTGCACTGTATGAATTGCAAGTATGTTCAATAATTGACTTGTATTCATGGTTTTAAAGTACACGGTTTTAAAGTACAACATCGGTTAAAATATCAATACAAATCTACGTAACATTATGTCATGTTCGAATACAGTGAACACTATACGAGCAATCAATTACCGAAAAACACTCAACGGAAAACAATATCTATTTCACAAACGCTTGTCTATTCGTTGTACACAGTTGGTCCATTAAGATTTCAATTACTGAAACTGTGTTAATATGTCTATCATATTTGGATTAATGCCAGAATGTGTATGCGTTTTTTAATGAAGAACTGTAAACTGTCAATATATATTGTCTAATGTGGCCATATGTTTTTATAATATTAATGGTACATCCTTATTTTCGTATTGTTTTTTTTAAGAACATTTAATAGATTGGTTTCCTATACCTGCAGTGTACGACAGTTGGTCCACCAAGAACAACCGGTACATTTAACACTTTTTGTCTGAACTCTACTATAGAGGTCACATCTTCTGGAATCCCCTTATCTGGCCAGGCAGTGAAATGGAGATGGTACAAATTGCGTTTTTCTTTCTTCTGCGAATAAAATGAATATGGAATAACTACACTCTTGCTACAAACTTAATATCAAAATAAAAAGGATATAATGTATGGGAACAATATTTGTATCCGTTAAAATGTATAAAAACACATAAAAATAAGGCGATTATGCTACATTCTTAAACAAGAGATGTGTTTGTCAGAAACACAATTCCCCCTAATGCGCCGCTTTGAAGACATATATTTGACCTTTCACCTTTAAGGATGACCTTGACCTTTCACCCCTAAAAATGTGCAGCTCTATGAGATACACATGCATGCTCAATATCAAGTTGCTATCTTCTATAATGCAATAGTTATGACCAAGGTTAAAGTTTTGGGACAGAATGACAGAATGACAGACAGACAGGCAAAAAACAATATGCCCCCGATCATTCGATCCGGAGGCATAAAAACGAATGATTATACCCAATTGTGTGGCACACAAATAGTTAGTTATATAATTACCTAGAAGTTTGTCATTTAATTGTTTTAAATAAATTATTTAATGTACAGATTAATATATTGAACTTTCTAAACAGCTGATTTGTAATAAAAAATGCCACGTATGAAAATAAAAATATAAAAATAAAATTTAATAGTTTATATTTTTATCCTAGCTGAACGAGTAACGTTAATGTATATATACAATATTTACGAAACTTACCAAATTTATCACAAACGTTCTTCGTATGAACTCTGCATACGTGTCTTCGTTTGTGCATGAAACTCTGATATCCCCGTACATTGTACTCGATTCCACATTCGGCCAGTACTGCTCGCATTTGTCTTTCTGTAAAATTCATTACTAAGTAATGAAACACAAGCACGTTTGCACTTGTTATTTAGAGCTTATATGAATATGATCCGTATAAATGGCAATTTTAGGGTTTCCTATCAATCAAATAACATGTATTTCTGCTTAACAAACATGCGGTAATACACAAAACATATTTTACATTGACAAATCAAATTATAATATGCACTCGTTTTGTTGTAAAGGCATATATTTATGTTATTCATAATCTATATTTCTAATCCAATGCAGCACTTATCATACCAGTTCAAGTGTTTGATTGGTATTTTGCTTTGCTTTTGACTTACATTACAGACGGTTTGCAATGCTTAAGAATATAGACAATGCACATGTTTTTATATATTCCAAACACATACCCCTTCTTCAACGAGGTTAGTAACCATGACGATGGTATCAACTTTCTGTTGCCAAATCATTCTCCAGAATGATGAGAAATCTCCTAGCTGCTTTGACATAGGCCCTGTGAAAACACGCTTTGTAACCTGTATACATGTACCTTTTCGAAAATATGTCTGCATATGAATACAGCCGTCCATGAGCATGTTATAATAAAATTTCATACCGCATAACAATTAAACTTGATTTAATTTTATGTAATTATGATACAAACATAACCTAGTATTAAAACAATATTTACAACATCTGTATATATCCGTAAAGCCATTGACATGTGTCATGACTTCTATCTCATCTATATAACTACTTTACGAATTACCTAATGTTGCAATGAATGCATTTCTTTTCTTGTAGCCCTGTAAAGATACAGATATTAAATCAATAATATTAAAACTTTTTTCACTCCAAACACATGTAATGTCACAATATTATTGTAAATAGGCTTAAATGCAGTAGAATAGATAAGCGTTTCAAATTTGATCTGGATGAACCTTTTTGTACCATACACATAGTTATAGCATAGCACGATCAGAAGCTTACGACTCAGTAACTAGGTAGACAAAATATATATAATTCAAATGAAAAATAAATCCATCCGCCGAAAAGCGTTCTTATGAAGAGTGAATGAATCAAGAACGTACGTCAATGAAGCTTGCGTTAATATAGTCAGTATGTCCTCCAAAAACTTTCACTCTGCTTTCATCATCTGCAATTAAACAACAATGCGTGTAATCAAGCTTTCCTCTATCGTTTGTTCAACATATTGAGTTTCGAACAAAATATAAAAAGCTCACTAAGAAACGCTTTTTCAACGTGAAACGGGGGATATATTTCACATACATGGATAAATTCCCTTGTATCTGTTCATTGCCATGTTTCCTTCGAGCTGTGATTGGTCATACTGTTTTATCAGACCGTACGGCAATTTCTGAAAATGAAATGCATGTCCCAATTACCATTATGTAAATTGCCTTAACAGTAATTAATAATATAATAAAGATATAACTGGTGTCAATGATATGTTATGATCAGTAACGCTTGGTTATTAATACAACTCAAGGGAAGACAATGCTAGAATGTAAACATTATATTATTTACATCAAATAGAATAAATTGTTCAGATAAAAACAATAAAACAAATAAAGTGAATGATCATACTTCGAATTCTTCTTCAAAAAAGGTCGTGTCCTTGTTGGCGATAAACTTTGGAAGGTCGCAAACCCGGACCTTCCCCTTCTGTATTTCATTTGCACTGTTATAGTACACTCCGCCGTGTTCTTCAAATCTGATTGCATGAATTCGTGCTTCTGCCTCGTCTTCATCTGAAAATAAACACACGTATGCTTTGGCAAAGAGCGATAATGTATCTATACCTATCGAAATTACACGATTTCTCAAAATTTCTACTTTACAATCCTCAGATTAAGAGATGAATAAACGTAATTTGTTTTCTAGAACACGAATACGTTTGCAAGCATTTTATTGTGTAAAAATGGAGACTTGCGAACGTTGCCTTGATAATGACATAATTTCATTTAGAACAGCCTCTGCAATTCATGGTAATTAGCACACATTATATTTTTGCATCATAGCTGTGCTTTTCGAACAAAGATATAAAAAAAAACCTTCAATTGAAGATCACTACATGTGATATAATAATAATACAAACCTATTTCTAGATTGTTTTCGTTCATCAAAGTACCCGAATAGGTTTTCAAACTAGCGCCATTTTTATCCATATCACTGTGTTTGGTAGTGGCGGTGCTTCCTTTTACAACGGCGAGGTTTAAAGCTACGCTAACCGATTTATTCTTTAATTCCTTTGAGTCACCTTAAATTTAAATCACACCGTATTACGCGTCACGTCGATGGCAGAGTGTTCCGTCGATGACAGATAGTTTGACTCGACCGCGTACAACAGGTAGGTTATAAATTCGTTCGATATAATTATATTACGCAAGTAAGGCCAAAATCATTGCTACAAACATATTGTCCATTGACTGAGGACGCCGCCAGGTAATTTTGAACTAGTTGTTCAAGTTTTTAAAGAAATGTGAACGATTTAAAAGTGACAGTTTCCGAAATATCATTGAAAATGACTGATTTTTGTTCAAAATATCTCAAGTTTTAAATAAATGACTGGATTTCGTGTTATATACTTACGCATTTATCCCTTGGGGATACGTAAGCCAAATATCCGCCCTTTGAGTTGTTTAATCAACATGTTACAGGCTGACTCCGTCGAAAAAAAAATGGTGCCGTAGTTGGCAGATATGTATTTTAAATGATGCCGATGATGGCAGAAACGCTGTAGAAGATGCTAACGTAGATGACAGATTGTCAAAATAACTATTTTGCTTATTTCTCTCTTCTTTTTGTACTTTTATACACAATTAAGAAGCAAAACTGTCATTTGTAATATATTCTCAAGATAGGAAGGCACCAATTTTTTTTTCGACGTGGTCAGTTTGGAAGCCTGTAACATGTTGATTAAACAACTCAAAGGGCGGATATTTGGCTGAAGTATCACAAAGGGATAAATGCGTAAGTATATAACACGAAATCCAGTCATTTATTTCAAACTTGAGATATTTTGAATAAAAAATGGACAATATGTTTGTAGCAGTGATTTTGGCCTTACTTGCGTAATATAATTATATCGAACGAATTTATAACCTACCTGTTGTACGCGGTCGAGTCAAACTATCTGTCATCGACGGAACATTCTGCCATCGACGTGACGCGTAATACGGTGTGTAAATGCACACTTTAATACATCTGAGCAAATTTCGTATTTGACGTCTATAGAGTGAGTGCATTTTATTTTTCTTATTTTTAAATGCTCAATCTAAAAACTAGTTTTACCGCATAGTTATCGTTTTCATAAAATATTTGAGAGTTAACAGAATATAATGCAGCATGAGCATTTTTTTTAAAGTACACAATTCAGGTATTTAGCTTTGCATAATGACTAAATATTTTCGAATGTGATTTGGAACTCACAGCAAAGTGTTGTGTTAATATAATGAAAGGTGTGTGAACTTACTGCTTCGCTGAATGGTTGCGTACACAGGTACATTATTCCTTTCGTCAACCACAGCTGGTAAGGCATTTTCCGTTGACTCCTTTTGTCTACCATGTCTGAAAAACGCGTAGGTTTCAAACATGTGATAAAGCTGCGCATATTTATCACTTACGATATGATTTGGACGTAATTCACAAAACACCATTAGCACGTTTAATGACTAATAAATCACGCTGGGAACGGCGATACTGTGATAACGGATGGCACTTCGATAACAGAGAAAAACCAATGTCACGCGAGAAAGTTCCTCTGTTTTTTTTACTCTATATCCTTAATATAAGTATTTTTGGCACAGTAGATGGTTGAGTTGATAAATGGTATATCGTTTTGTAATGTTAAGAAATATTTCAATGAAGAATGGTAGATTGTTGTCAACAAATAGAAAATTAATTGCAAAAACAGTTTTTTCTATTCCAGCGTGTAGAGAAATCATAGTGCTTAAATTACAGAAATGGTAATAGTATTCCATGGAATTTAAACGCTGAACATGTTTTAAGATGTGATATTAATGATGTTGTAGACACGTTGACTCCTGATAAAGGACAGTGCGGATAACGGAGACTCTAACAAATCGGGCATTCAGATATCCGAGTTTTATCTTCAACCTGAAATTCATTAATGAATATGATGGTTATTTGAACCAAACTTTTTGAAGTATGCATCAACTTTCATAGTTGACACATTGGAAATCTATGCATAACTTAATTACAATCACATGTGAAGTATAACCAATGGCGTTGTTCGTTTTTACAAAAAGCACATTGCTATCAATATATACTATTAATGATATCATTTCATTTTTAAGTAAGATCTAATTGCCTATTTTGAAGAAATATATTTCGATTGATGACCTGAAATAATAGACTACATAAGGAATTTATTTTGTAGTGTTATATGGATGCCTTTAGAGATGAAAATGCAATGAACCGTGTGGATCAACACGATCGTTTTTAATGTTACGTATGGCTATAGATAACCGGAGAGAAGAGTTCTTTAAGATGCAAATACAAAAAATGGCTTATTAAAGGAGTCAATCATGTAGAGCAAATATACGACGATAGAACAGGGCAATTTTATAGATTTTAGCAATAACAAAACTTTTACGGGTTAAAAACTATTTCCTGAAATACTATATTCTTATAGAAAGTGTGCCATTAGAACGGAATAAAAACTGAAACTATAATCATATTCAGTTATCAAAAATATTTACTCTGATTATTGCTATTACTACATGCGTGTACTAATATTGTTTATTGATCAGTAAATATATACATAAAAAGGGTTCCAATGCAAATTCGGACCTGCATCGCTGCCGATAATTATCCCTTAGGGGTACTGGCAGTATTAGCAGAGTGATATTGCATGACAGGCTATCTAATATGTAAGTAAATGTCCTTAGTACCTTCATACAAAAATAATGATGCACGCTTAATAACAACCGTTTCACTACAAAGTACGGAATTTAAAATTGTTTAGGGTCGTGTACTATGCGTACATTCTGCGGTTTGTTGGCTCGAAAACTGGAAAATATCTCCTCATTTGTGCAAAAAGGTACCATGTGACATTGAAATTAGACGGCACATGGTACCATTTTGCACCAATGGGGCGATATAATATCATTTGATCTGTATTCATCAGATAGATCAAATTAGTTTCACATTTATTTTTCACATTTATACAAAAGCATGATCATATTACCAAGGGATAAGAAAAAAGAAGCAAATGTTCGGCGACTCGTTTTAAAAATACGTCCTTACATAAGTTGTTTTTTATTGCCTGATTTCTGAATTCTACATTTTTGAATCACTAAAGAGTGTGTGTTATATCTGGTAAAAAAAATCAGAGTAATCGGAAATAGACGTCCCAGTGTCAATGAGATGATCGGTAAAAGAGTGTCCATGAAAGTTGAGCATCCGACTCTTGAGACATTTGAATTTCCTCAAATACGTTAGTAAACTCAAATGTAACAAGGTGTACCATAAACGGATATATTTATCGTTTATTTGAAAAAAATACGCACGTGCTTGATTTATTTTTATTATGTTGATATATGTACTTATCATCCAAGTCATGCTGTTTATCGATGGAATTGTATCGTGTTTTATATATAATCAACCGTTCTCCCGAAAATTTCTTTCTTCGCAATACGAAGTGATATACCATTAATCGGCCAAACAATGGTCCGTGTATGAAAACCTAATTAACAGAACTTAAATGCAAAAAAACCTGAAGAACTCACTTCTCGCGCGTGGCATCTGCTGTTCTCTGTTATCGAAGTGCCATATGTTATCGTATTATCGCCTTACTTAGCGTGTTTTTGCAAATTTCAACTCATCCATTGATTTGAATTTACAGGAAAACTAGAGGTATTAATTTTAACGAATGAATAGCTATACATATGATTATACGTTCAATATAAATGTTCTTCCTTTATTTTCATTTAAATTTCAAATAACTATTTGTATAATTTTTTCCAGTAGAGGAATTTATTTCACAAGATGTAACAAGATGATATCTAAATAGAGTCCCTTTGTCAACAATCTGACCTACAAACGATCCACACGTTAAAATCTTCCTTAAATAAAAAACAAATAACTTAAAAAATATA
Source organism: Dreissena polymorpha (assembly GCF_020536995.1). Lineage (NCBI taxonomy): Eukaryota > Metazoa > Mollusca > Bivalvia > Myida > Dreissenidae > Dreissena > Dreissena polymorpha. The sequence continues at coordinate 63,848,677 of NC_068361.1, forward strand.
TATATAATGTATAAAACGTTGATGAATTACAAAATGAATCAAAGTTCAGAAGATTTAGTAAGAAAAGATAACCGAAATTCGAACTTTAGACATTGACCGTAATTGGTGTTTGTACAATCAAAAACTCATTCATGTATCAAAGACATGCGAACTGATGGGAAATCCAACTTGTGTGTGTGTGTAGATGTTCATTCGACAAACTGACACATTTTCTCTTTGTGTGACAAGTTAGCGTTCGGTATCGGCTTAGCGCCAATAGTAAAACGGTCGCAAGAATTTCATATAGTGAATAGATTTATATTTATCGACCATTAAACCTATTTATTTTAGCTCGATTGCATCGGAATCCGAAGGCTTATTGGAACGCCCCCGAGTTCGTTTTATCGGCAGAACCAGTACTCGGTGTCACTTGGGGTGATCTAAATAACTATTTCACCTTGGGGATCGAAACCGTGATCACCCGGTAGCTTGGTTGACACCATATCCACGTCGCCACGACGACCTAACTAAAGATGGTTAAATCGACCATTATCGACCAATAATATATGTTTACTTTTTGAACTTAAATCGTTTTATCTTAAATAAGCATAGGCATATAACTGTGAAATGTTTAATAAAATATATAATAATCTGCGCATGGTACGATCAATTCAATGTTGTTTACTTCAGTGAAATTTATAACGAGCAGGTGAACGTAGATATCGAAATATGTACTCGTATTTGTTCTGGGACCAACATTGTGTATATGTGTAGCATGAATCTCCACATATTAACTGGGATTTCTCACCAGAGTACATGGCTTATATACACGAAGGAGTTATCTACTGTACAGCAAAACCTTATTTGCAATTGAATAAAACTTTTCTTTAGTTGATTTTCCGATATTACTTCTGCTGAACTTGTATTCTAAATGTTAATTCATCGACGTTTTGTCTGTTAAAAACATCGCTTTAAACTCGCTATATACTCGCTATATATATACTTTAGTGTAAAAAGTAAGTAAAAATAACACTTCATTAAAATTATCAGGGGTGGAATTCATTTCTTATCTTACATTGACTGCCGAATTTTACAATCGATAAAACGCGATACGCTTCTAATTAAGGAGGGTATCCAACGCAAATATGTGTTGTTATGATCTCACATTTACTTGGGAAACATAATTCTATAACAATAAAAGCTAACCAGCCGAATTGTAACATGAACATATATGCTTGTTAAACTTTAGATAATGAACGATACACGTAAGAATGAATTTAAGTATAAATCGTAGGTGTCGCTAAAATGCCAAAGTTGATAAATTGATAAGTTATTAGGATTGTGTTATTGATGGTCAAGTGTTGATTGTCTACAAAATAATGTAACGTTCAAAGTTATGAAATGTACAAAGTTAATAATATCTCACCTTCTTCGACATAATGTAACTATCACTATAACGAGTAAAATGACAGCAACGCCTCCACCGGCCCCTCCACCTATTGCTGCTAAAGGCAAGGGACCTTTCGTGGTCTCTTCTTTATACGGATGAGTTGTAGCAACCACTTGAGAAATATTAAACACAAAATGACATGGAAAGGCGCGTTAACTGTGTCATTCCCTTTTTAAGATCGTTAAACTATTATTATTATTGTTAAACTTATTTAAAAATGTAAGATTTATAATGAGTGTGTAATGACAAGTCCGCACATTTATTTTATAATTTACGTTAGAGGCAAAACATTTCTTAACCAGTTGCCGCTTGAAATGCATCACACCTTATCTTATTAACTAACTACGAATTACCTTCCGAACACGAGTCATTACTGGTACATTTGGCGCAGTTGTTCATGCATCTCATTTCACATTGTGATCCATAAAATCCATCCTTGCACGAGGAACATTTACCACTGACCTGATTGCATGCCTGTTGTGCACAGTTAGGAGAACATTCTGAAGAACAATTGTGTCCGAATAAACCATAAACACATACGTCACAGGCTGGGCCAGTAAAATGTGCAAGACATGCACATGTACCGTCATTTTTATCGCATGTATTAAAGACACAACCAACAGAGCAATTATATTCGCAAGACATTCCGTACTTTCCGACTTCACATTGATCACATGTTTTACCGGTGAAGTTTTGATAACATGTACATGTACCATTTTCTGTGTCACATATATTGTTCACGCAACCCACTGAACACGTATGGTTGCAAAACGGACCATACATTCCAACGCGACATTGGTCACATTTTGGGCCCGTGAAATTGTGTGAACAAGAACAGTTTCCATCGATTATGCTGCATGCCCGTGTATGACATCCTATGGAGCAATTTGTTTCGCAATTTGCGCCAAACTGTCCCACAATACATACATCGCATTTTTCTCCAAGAAAATAGGACCGACACAAACATTTTCCATCCGCTTTATTACACGTACCAGCAACGCAACCTGACGAACAAATGTGTTCGCAGCTAGGCCCATATCTTCCTGAAATACAGTTTTCGCAACTATCTCCTTCAAAATTTGCTATACATGTACAGTACCCATCAGCTCTTCTGCAGAAAGTCGTATTGCAACGTAATGAGCAACTTTCGTCACAATTAACACCAAACATGCCCACATTACACTGATCGCAGTTTGGTCCAGCAAAATTTTCAGAACAAATACATGTGCCATCAAATTTATTACATGTTCCATTACGACACCGATTAGAGCACACCCTTTCACATAACGTACCATATCTGCCGGGATTACATGAGGAGCAGTTTGTTCTCGCTGTACATGAAGAGCAGTTTTCATTGCACTTATCTTGGCAGTTGTTGCTGGTATTGTAATAAGCGCCTATACACGCACCACATGTGTTTGCACTGCTGCATGTGCAATAGTTTGATGAACAGGTTGTCGCAAAATCACAATTCCGCCCTGTGTATCCAGGCTTACAGTAGTCGCATGCGGTTGCGTTTGAACACGACTCACATTTGTTATAACACGGTTCGCACAGAACACCGGCCATATAATATCCAGGTAAACACTTTCCACAGCTGTTTAAATTAATGCAATCGCATCCCTTGTATGCGCACTCTATACAGGTTTCATTATGAGGTTCAAGGTAAGAGCCTTTGTTACAGGTCATCTGTGTGGAGTTCACTGTAACAAACATACACATGTAGCTCTTCAGTTACTGTATTTGCAAGTAAATCATGTGTGAAAAATCTAAAGACCGAATATTAAATTGATGAGTATAACAAACCGTTATCTTAATTAAATTTACAAAGAGATACATTTCTTAGTTCCAAACTATACATATAAAGTTCTTACCATCGAGAAGTAAAAAGAAAAGGATCGCACGAGTGAAGTATACAGCTTTCTGCATGGTGTTTGCCATTCATAGCGATATGTGTTTCTACAGTGAATAATGAAAGTATATGCCATCCGTATTTTCTTCAGGGAAAATGACCTAAAAACTACAGAACAGTTTATTGATGCAAGACATTTTCGCCAAATATAGCAAACAAAAATGTACCCTTTCAATACTAACTACATATATCAAGCGTAAATTAACAGTAGTTTAAAATAAGCAAATGTATTTATATCTAGTGAAATTAACTAATATTTTAAACAAAACATTTGTATTGAAAAGGTTGTATCTTTACTAGATGCATTGCATGGGAATAGCTTGAGTTTATTTAGGCGAATTACACATATACACAATGTACACAAAAATAAACTTCATCTTCACCAGCAGGAAAGAAACCGAATTTGAGCCGTCTCTTACTTATGGCAAGGAACCAATTGAAAACAATTCGAAATAGCACCATAGCAAGGGACACATCATGCATTTACGAAAGCAAAAAATAGAGAATACATGGTTGGTGCTGATATGGAGAAAGTTTATCCAGAGAGGCTTAGGAAAAGAAAATGGGGCGAGCTTTAACGAGCCCTATTTTTCTTTTTCGTGCCAAACCGGATAAAATTGTCCAATCTCGGCACCAACCATTTATTCTATTTATCCTGCTTTATGCCGTTGACAAATTTTATCAAAGACAAATGATAAATGGACATAACAATATAATTATTGATGTCGAGCCTCCTACATGTACACAACATTCCAGACGACCGAATAACTACCGATTGTGTCACGTAAAAAAAATATTTCCACTTTAAACTGTTCCTTTTGATACTTTCCTATTGAAAATGTGAGAAGAAATAAAAAACGATTCGAGAATATGATATTTTTCTTGATAAAGAAATGAAAAACAATTTTTTTTACCTTAATGACAACTTTAATCCATTATAACAATAAATTTACAACGATATACACATCCATTTTCTGTTCTTCAATCCCTTTGTCGAAATCCATTTTCTGTTTTTCCATCACTATTATGGAAATGTATTTTAAACAACACTATTTTCTGATAGCGTTTGTATCGAATGCTATTCACTCTGACCCAAAACCCGATTTACGAAATCGTAATCCTGTCGTAGCATATTATTTTATTCCTATCGAAGTTAACAATTATGAATGACAAACACACAATTCGAAATACGTTTATGATTCGTTCGATGCATTGAAAATATTAAGAAAAAATACTGTTAAAACCACTATGTCAAAATTGTTGTCCCTAAAATCCTGAGAGAAAGTTGATAGTATGTTTCGAGTGAGAAATTACGTCACACTAGATACGTCATAAATTGCGTAATCAAGTAAATGAAAATGATAAATATGGAAAGCTGGTTCGGTAATATTTTTAAATGAAGAAAAAATGATGATATATAATATAACGATAACATTCATGATGCGTTCAAAAAAAATCAAAGTTCAAATATTATAACATGTTTATCGTCACAGCGTGCGTAAGAATACACTACATCCTGTTGACCGGAGATAAGAAAATTTATTTGACGCTGCTTTATTTGGTCAATATTGCAACAGGGGCAGGATAAAAATAAACATTAATAAACGTTCATGAAAATAGTTTATAGATGCGCATTAATAAATCTCAAATAAATGCGTATAAACAAGTACAAAAACAATGAATAAATGTTTATCGGAACATCATGCGGTATATGTAGATATGAGGTCTTTCTCTGAGATTTTTTCTACTTGCTCGCTAAAATTGATATATATAAGTTTTGCGAAGACATAAATCATTTGCAATACTATTATTTCACAATGATAAAAAGTAATATAAGCTCAATTAAATTGCTTGCCTATTAATTTGAAAAGTAGCAAACTATCTTCCGTCGCATATGTATCATTTTCAAAAAAAACATTAGAATCAAGTACTAGGCAGATTTCACGCACAGATAATATCATTTCTTAGTAACCTTGTTCACAACCCTTGACGTTACTTTGACAGCGTCGTTTTTGCACGCAAAATAAAATAGAAATTTGTTTCTGCGAATGAATATATCATTCTTATTATAACATTCACTCATTTAAGTCATTCATAAAATGGTCAGTTCAAGAATATATGTATTTAAAATGTCTTTAACTTCATTGTAACTGCTTATTTGAAAAACCATGATGCTCCTTTCAATCTTCAACAGTTATGCTTATTAAGAAAACTCGTAATTCTGTTTGCAGTCAATGTTCCCGCTGCAGATAAACAATCGCAAGAATTCTAGGTCAAGACCATCTTAAAAGTTAAGGCAAATAAAACGTTTGTTGATGATTACAATCAACGTGCCTAATTTATCATTTTGAAATAACCACTTGACGTGTGACGAAAATTACACCGTTCTTTAATTTCCAAAGTAAATGTGTGTGTGCACAATTACAATTCATTATTATAACATCAAAACAACGCATACGTTGTGATCGATACATTGTCTAATACATTGTCATCGTGTTTTTGAGTTGTTGTTTTTTGCATTTCTTTTTTTTTGCTTTTTGTTCTTTGATTGTTATATCGGAATTAAGGTCATTTAGATTCTTAGATATTTTCTAATTAATCAATCACTATTTTCTCAAGGTTTTTGCATGTTAACAATTTCGATTGCGCAACGCGGCATTGGTCAAGACCAGTATTCGTCAACAAACTGTGATAGACAAATAGTATCGCTTACGCATTTGTAGAACACACATTATTTTCTTAAATAAAGCATACGATGGAATTAAAACATAGTAATGGGCACGTACAAAAAGCATTAGGCCAATGATGTTTGTCCGAGATAGGAAAATAAAGAGTGATGAAGTAACTGAAATCGAGCTCATTTCGTAGTAATGACAAACCTTGCAAATTATCAGGAGATAAGTAGTTTTTTACAATCCGGTTGGTTACAGGTAATTAAAGCCTTTAACTTATGCGCAAATTTAAACAACGTACGTGACGGGATGTGTTCGCATAATAATAATAATAATCCAAAGTTTGAAACACGTCAACGGTTCATGAAAATGTGTAAGTTTTTGCAATAGATATAACCGAGCATTCCGAATTCGAAAACACGCTATCGATTATCTCCGGAATCGCCCGCGAGATAGATCTCGTTAATCAACCAATTGTAATACACCGACTTTCTACGTAACCTCCGTAAGATAGGTCGAATCCTAAATTCAAAACTTCGGCATTCGGTTTGATAACTGTTTTTATCAACTTTTTGTTTTGAGCATTTCTCCACAAACAACACGCAAATTGATATCGATGGTAACAGGTAGTGTGTTTGTTACGCTGCTTTAGGCTGATTGAATTCGATTTTATAGACAAACTTGACAATTATTCTATTGACATCGACTTTGGTTTAATCATGAAGAACGCTGAGCTTTACCTTTGTACCCACAAAAACTCAGAGCATTCAAGAAGAACTACGTGTAATCTGTGAACTTAAAAGTGTAATATATACATTTACTAAATATGAACTGTGAAGTATTTAGTATGAATTGTGTACTAAAAAGTATAAATGTGAAGTGCAAAGTTTCCATCGGACTTAGAAAGCATTCATATTGAAATGCAAATTTCTAGTGGATAAATAACATATTACCCATATTACCCAAGCGCATGTGGTCCCATGTATTTATACCGTATGAGATAAACGACATTTTGTCAATATTCATCATCCCTTTCTTAAGTCGAAGGTAAATAGCATATATAAGCGAGTAATATAATGTCTATAGTGTTGCCTTAGCTTTAAATATTATAGATTATACAGCATGTAGTATATTTTTTAAGTCAATAATTAATAATTCGCTGTAAAATGCAACAACACATTATCATGCACAGTAAGTTTATAAATACGCGTTCACCAGTAATCGAAGACAATCGAAAGCATTCCGAGACGCAAGCTAAATTGACTTTTGTACGTGTCGAACGTCATTGGAATCTACGAGATTAGTAATTGCAATTAACATTGATGTTTTGAAAATTGTATTTTCCTTTATTTGTATTGTATTTAATTTCAGCGTTTGTTACTGACCCGTGGCATTCACACGGCCGTTAATCACGCGCGCCACCTCTTTTTTGAGATGCATTAATAAATGAGCCAATGCAACTTCCGAGGTGGCTCTCAGGCCCGGATGTTTTAAAATTGTATTGATATATTTACAGGGTCATAAGGGTTATATGTTTTTAACATATTCCGCATTATTTTTACAAATCGGGCAATGTAGTGCGATTCAGCGAAGATTAAGTCATTCAAAAATGTACAAATATTCTCAACTCATTTAAAAACATGAGAACCTTTATAAGTTGTAGCATGGTGGAGTTTTAAAAGCATTTCGATGGGTTTTCCTGGGTGACAACCAATTAAATCGCTAACGGCATCAAACGATTGCGTACAACATACATTAGATGATGCACGCACACAAAATTTGGCTTCTTTCCGACGTAGTTGATAATTTTGCAATTTTCCAAAAGAGATGGAGGCAATGTTTAGGAGGTGGCGCTAATGATAGGAGGTGGCGCCAATGCAGGATGTATCAATTAACATTCGTATCCTAATGACATTATCACAGGACGTACATTTGGTAGATAATGTTATTTGTAATATTTAATTTATTTTTCAACGTACAAACGAAGGCCAAAGTCTTTACAGAACATAAACACATTGTATAATAAATTAGTGATAGTTTCTTTTAAACTATATAAGTGCTCAACTCAATTAAGAAGTCACCAACATGAATAAAACATATTGTACGATATATACCAAAAATGTGTTACACTCAATAAAACCAATAACTTAATATTCAACGTTATCAAAATAATGCATCGACCGCAATATTTGTATACAGAATGATAACTCACGAAATAAAAATATAGAGAATAACAGGTTACTGCCTGATCTTTTTGTAATATATCGGGCAAGGCTTAGAATAACATAACGGCGAGGCTTGCAGAGCCGTTATTTTATTCGTGCCGAGCCTGATATATTACAAAAAGGTCAGACAGTTACCTGTTTTTTCTGTTTCTCATACCTCTAAGTCCCCGATTTTAAAGAAAAAAAAAAAGCAAAACAGCTGCAGTTTTAGCGGGAAAGAATATGACTTTTGTCGTTTGAAAGATTATTAATGACATCATGAGCACGCTTAATATTTGTAAAATTGTTTGTTTTGTTAGATCTGATAGGATTTTACTAAAAATGATTACTTTATAGTTGATTCCGAGTGATATGACCATCCTCCACCAATGACTGATATAAGAACGTCCTGTTGACCATGATATAAACAAATATATCAGATAAAAGATAATACTTCTTCTCGAAACGACGATTTGTGTCCCTTAATCCAAATGCTTCATTTACAAAAAAGCCACGGTCAACGAATCTTAATTAGGCTAATAAAAGTTGTTTTTCCCAGAATTAACTCCGAAAAACTGAAGATAGCTCGGTCTTGTTCCATTAACTTTTTGTATAATACATGTTAAATATTCTTATCTTACAAAGATGAACGTTTAAACCCATCAAGACATAATTAAAAATCTAATGTTTCTAATTAAAAACGAACGGGACTCAAATGTGCTGAAATAGTCTAAAATAATGTCCTGTTTACATAATAGAAATCATAACATACAATTTATCACTTTAAAATAGCTATAAGTGTGCATTGGCGCCACCTCCTAATCTAATCTGAGCATTGGCTCCATCTCTTTTTGAAAAATGCACATTTATCTATTAGATCGGCTAGAGGCCGATGTTTTTGTGTACGCATTAACTTGTACAGGTTCAAAGCAATCGTCGTATGTAATGAGCGATTTCGTGGCTGGTAATTTGCTCGTCACACAGGCAAAAAACATCGATTTGCTTTTACGACTTCTCCATGCCACAACTTATAAAGGTCCTCACGTTTCCAAATGGGTTGTGATTTATGTTTCTGTACATCTTTGGATAAATTTATAATCGCTGAATCGCACTACATTGGCCGATTTTTAAAATAATGCGAAATATGTTGAAAACATTATAAAGAAGTGAAACTCCAGCTGCTGGAGCAGTATTGAATTCTTATTATAAACAATTAGTTGGCCCTTTATTTAAGGCAAGTGACCGGTTGCCCAAAGAGTACAAAACAGCACAAAATAGCTCAATACAAAACAACATGAACACATAAAAGAATAAAGCTGGGGTCACCGCTTTGGAACGGTCAATGCAAAGCATTGGGGGATTAAACCGGTTTTAGAGCGCTCCACCTCACACTTGGCCCAGCAATATTCATGATACATTTAAGTGTAATTAAAATTTAACCTCATAGCACTGTTACTCAAATTAAACAATAATAAAAAGGAATTAAAACGCATTCAATTTAATTACCATTTAACTACTCAATAGTAGGAAAGCAACAGAGTTTCAACTTTTTGAGGAACGATGAAATGAAACTACGAACAAGTGTCAACTACATTCCTTCTTCATAGAAAAAGATTTTAGAATATAGCGTCATGAAGTTAATATTTCAGATCACCATCGCGCACATACAGGAAGAAGCAGCAATAATGGGTGTAAAAGATCCATATTGCATAGCTTGGTTGTTTATGTGACTGCTAAAAAAATAAATCAAAACATATAAAAACTATACACCCTGTAAAATTATCCGTTAAATTTCAAAACATCCGGGCCTGAGCGCCACCTCGGAAGTAGCATTGGTTCATTTATAAATGCATCTCCAAAAAAAGGTCGCGCGCGTGATTAACGGCCGTGATTCACTGAAATCTCAAAATCTAAATCTCGCCTGTGTGTTTCTTTCAAACTTCCTTTATGGGGAGACGTTATTCCCTATAAAATACATACCTTACTATATATAGTAACAAATTTGTACAGTTTTTCGTGCCATTATAACGATTGCGGGGTCGTTATAAATATTTGGCCCTAGGGCCGATTATTAGGGCCGATTATTTATAATCGGCCCTCAGAATGTGTGCGCGTGTCGTTCAACTGGAAAAAATGGCGTCCACATTTGGTCTTAGCCACAAATCAACGAAATAATCAATCATTATTAGATTTTTTAATGACAGGTAGCACGCAATTTGGATAATACAAATATCGATTGCCGAATTCGATTGAAACGGAAACTCTGCTTCACGTTAGATTGATGCCTTTATTTGACTTTTGAGCTTTAACATGATTCACCAAACAGCAAAATTAAAAAAGTAAAAGATACACTTACCTCTATGAAAACTTTAATCCGATGCTTATAATAATAAATAACAACGATGTACAATCCGTTTTCTGTTATTCTATCCGTTAATGTATATTTATTTTGAATCACACTTTTTTAACGATTGTAGCGAATGCTAACCACTGTCACCAAAAACAAAATCGAATGACTTCTCGGAACGATAACAAGAATTTTATCAAAGCTTCTAATTATGCACGACAAATGCACAATCCGAAAAACGTTTTTGTTTTCGTTCGATGCTTCAAAATATTTAATATAAACCTTTCACGTCCGAATAGCTTAAACTGTTTTTTTTCCTCACAGAAATACGTCATAAATTGCGTAATCAATTGAATGCAAATAAAAGTATGGAAAGCTGGTTCTGTAATAAATTTTAGAGAAAGAACAAAACAAAGATAAACAAAACAAAGTAAGATATATATTATAGACGTGAATACACGGCTGAGGCGGGCAAGGCAGTGATAATCGGTCCCAGGTCGCAAACGGCCCTCGAACCGTTATGCTCCCTGCGGGCCGATTATCACTGCCCGGCCCGGCTCAGCCGTGTATTATCCTCTAACTTAACTAAACGCGATCATATTACAAATAGGTGTATTCGTTCATCCATTTGGCTTAAGTACACGTTTTTTTTCTGTTTGTTAACTTGATAGAATAGTGTTATTGTATTGTCATGGCTAGGTAACTTGTTCGGTAAACAATTAACCCGTGAATAAAGAGATCTCTGGACCAGTCAGGAAAAAAAGACGGGCCGATGCCGAAGTCTAAGGTCCGTGTTTCGTTTAAGAGTTGTCTTGTAGGTCACTGTAAAGCAGGAGGTCTGATGTGAAATGTGCTCTTTCCTATTATAACCCAAGCATTTTAACAAATTTTAATGAAAAATAATAGAAACCATTAGCGTACCTACAACACACTTTATAGTTTTTGCGTGGAAGTGAAAGAATTACATTTGTACGTTTTTGTGTCCCTTTAAGAATCTTTCCTTTCTTATTACCATACCTTACGTAGAATCGTGAGCAACTTCATAAGCTATGTAGTTATGACCGTCGACTTGAACATGGTCAAAAGTTAAGAAACGCGTTCCCAATACTGTGGTTAGACACCACTCATTTTAACCTGGCACCAACCCTTTAGTTCCAGGGTCTAAAATATTTGGTCGACAATCAAACATTATTTGAAATTAAAACAAATAACGGATCATTGACGCTTATATACGCTAAGAAGAAACATAATGATGTAAGGCGTAATAAAATAAATGCACTGCTTTTGTAAGTCATGCTTTATACATGTGTTTTTAAAATTTTAAAGTCAATTGTTTTTATTTTAATTATTTGTGTCAAATTTATAACAATAAGTTACCACGATTAATATAAAATAACAAATCGTGCTAGGCATAGCATGTACCGTAAATTTTAAAACAAATACCCAGTCGTTATTCGGAAAATCCGAAGGTCAAAATATACTAAGTGATTTTCATCCACGTTCAATTGTTGGCTAGATTTAAATAATATTTCAACATCAAAATAATATTGCATAGTCTGGTCCACGTTGAAAATGTTGGGTAAATTAAATTAATTAATCACGAGCCGCATTAATATTTATAAATGTTAACTTAGCGTTTTCATTCACAAAATTCGCGCACACTGACCCACATTTCTGATACATTTTTAACTTCCTCATTTGAAATAAGTTTTCAATTGAATGAACACAAAACTTATATCGTACAGTGGTAAAGACGTTTGTTGTACACAAGGGTGGATTCTTGGGTGGGTAGATGTCTTATTTTGGGTAATGTATTACTGAAGAGTTGAAAAGTAGCCGTATCTCAAAAGAAATATTATTTTCTCGTCTGAAATGTTAACGGTAATTTGAACAACTAAGCTACAGCGGGCGTATCTATAAGCTTTATATTAGACAGGTATGCTAGGCTGTGTAGGTGTATTTTGAAGTTTGTGAGGTCCTCCCGCGACTGCGGCTGCATTATGTGAGGACACAAAGTGTGTTCCAGTACCTTTTTTGCGTACAAGAATAAATAAAGGTGGGACACATTTTGAATTATAGCTTCAATTCCCAACTATTAATATGTTCCCTAAAAATTTTCAATGTTGCCGTCGTCTTGTATTGTAGAGGAGGGGTGGGTGCGGAGTACCCGAAGCAAACCCCGCGGTCCGTTATGGTGACCACCAACCAAACTAACATGCTTCCGAGAACGAGGATTGAACTCGTGAAAATCACACGTGAAAGCTTCACCACGTTCATAAAGCCTTAATCTTCACTAAAATGGCAAACGTTTGCCTTTGAAAATGCTAATCAAATCGAATTACAAATACAAGCTGACACACACTTCGTCAAATAGGGAAGTTTAAATATTCTTACATACATGCATATACGTTTTATTTTAGTATGTTATAATAGGATTGAATCGTACATGGCCAAAATATACTCGCAACGAATATATTATATACGCATGTTTAAATTGTTGTACCGGATCATACAAAGGAAACAAATCATGTTGATATCACTGCGATAACTTTCAATTGACATTTATATCGTTTATATGCTAACACACACTTAAACGAAGAAAGTCATATCCTGCAAGAATGTCGACTCTTTGAACATTTTTTCTACACGGTCACGTTTTAAAGTGTTCCTACGATATATCAATCCGCATTCTTCAATACTGATTTGCATTTGTACAATTCAGCTTAACATATTACGAAATACATGTAACTTTGTATAATTGTTTGATATACCGTTTGATATAAAACTTCAACAAAACAACTTGGTCGATTGGGTGTCTTATGGTTAAATCAGCTGTTATTATTAAGGTCTTAAGATCACGTGGAGAACTGCTGAATACTGAAACGTTTCAGTATAATTTGATTAAAAACAATAATTATCAATTGTATAAAAAAAGTACAGTCGTCAATAACATCAACGCATTTAAATATAATGGCGTTTGTTCTGTTATTTGTTTGTACATAATTATATTGTGACATAATAAAAAATGCGGTATTTATTTATAAACTGTGCTTTTACCTTATAAAACGCGTAAGATTTGTATTGATTGTACAATGGAACTTTGTAACTGACTACAAATATTCCACAAACGCATGTATGGCTGAGTGTTTCTCACACTCCTCCCTGTCATTTATGTTTATCATTTATATAACGCACAATTAATTTAACAACATTACGCATACCTGTACTTTAGAAATGTTAAGTTATTGTTTCTTAAAAAAATTATTGTTGTTAACGCACACAAATGTTTTGACGTTTTATGACGCATTCAATATTAACAAAAAGCATAAATATGGATTTAAGATACATACGAGATGCTTTGTGCTTTGGCTACCCCACCAATTGTGTTTAAGACGCTTTGATCATATTTGATGTAAGATTTCTTGGACAATCACCTGACATTTCAGTTTACTAAATAAATGGCCTAACTGACAAACACAGCTTTTAAATAGCTTAGTCTGTTTTCATAACACAGACTATTGTTACTGCCGTTTATGTATACTCAACGTCATATGTACCATTATGAGACTATACAAACAAACCAGGGTTACTTGTTAGAAGCGCTGATTAACATAAAATTTAAATGTTACCTTAGCCGCACAAATCCGTTGTTCCGGGAATAAATATCAAATCTAGAGATGGTTCTTATCGTTAGTCTTTCATTATTTCACCGTTAATAGCTGAAGCTTGACATTCACTAAAATCACGAACTCGTAATTTTGTCTACAATGTTTAAAACTTCCTCATTAAATACAGTCGTATTGTGCTTCTCACAAATAAAGGCGATCACATTGCAACATTGCCATATTATTAGCGGGTGTATCGTATACAAGGTGGTATGGTGTATGGTGGTATTTTTTTATTTCCTTTTTTATGTAATTCGTGGACAATTACAAAAGATCAAATTGTGTTATGAACTTTTTGAGCTTGTATTTGCAGGTGTGTAATAACATGTCTGGGTGGATACTCAGAAAAATAAATGTGTTCAATTGATGTAAGGAAAATTGCAATTATATATTAGACAGAAAAAAACATATAGGGAGCTATAATAAAGTAGGTAAAGTAGAACAATTGTTTAATTACTGTGATTTGTTCTGACACTATGATCGAAGAGAACGATACGGTAACGATATTTTAAGCGACCGATTTCGTGTTAGAAAATGTAAGAATATAATGCTTAAATGTGCACACAATAATATATTGTGCTACTTATATACAGTCTATCATTTATAAGCACTCATATTTACGATTTTATTGATCTTGTATTGAATTAATATCACAATTATATTCTGTACTTGAAAGTAAATATTTATATACACTGTACTACTTTGGTTTCGATAAACAGCGTATTGCCTCTTAAAACGTTATTTTGTCAAATGAGTGACATGCATTATTTCATATGTAAGGTACATATATGTTAGTCTAGGTAGTTGGTTTATATGCGATCAGTTTTAAACGGTGCAGTTCAATTTTATTACTATTTAACAGCGCGGTTTGATTTAGCACAATAGTATCAAAGCAAAAGGCTGGAATTTCCGGTCGTGACTTTCCCAGTTTAAAATATGCATACTAAAAGCAAAAATAGTTGTGTGAAATAGGTTTGAAATATGACCACCTATCTCTGAACTTAAATGTGTGTACGCCGTATGTGAAGTAAATGTGAATTTGAACTATGACTTACGAAATAAGAATTATGAACTATGAAATGTTTATAAAACTGGACTTTGAAAGAAATTATACTGAAATGCAAATATATACTTCGCAATTTATTTAGTGGCAAAATTACAAGCCCCGATTGCGTCAAAACTTTCAGAGATTAAAGACAAAATAAGGATTAATCAAAATGATATAACATATCGTCGCTGTCGTTCTCAAACCTCGTAGCTCCAAAATTTTCAAAATATTTTTTTCGTCTTTTCCGAATATATGAAGTCTGGCGCGTGTTTTATGCTATATCTCGTAGCTCTACGCCAATCAGAGCCCTTGAAAAAGCCACGTGACGTGACGAAATGTTGTAGAATGATTGTTGGCTTTTTTCCCGGCGAAAAGTCGTATCGACGCCATTTCACCTATAGGTACGTCGTTTCGTTTGAACAAATTTGACAAAAACGTTTTTTTATTTTTTTATTCTACGAGGTTTCCTATAAAAAAAATGAGACGGTTTTTTCTCTCTCCTGAAAAGTTGGCATTTTGTAGCTACGAGGTTTGAGAACAACAGCGACGATATGTACGTGCTATATGTACGTTTTATAGAGGCAGTGGATGGTGAATGTGTAGATTGAACAGAATCTCGTTGAGTAAGTACAAGTCAACATTATGCATAATGCGCACTTTAACACAACAGCAAATCGAATACCACTTAATATGCACATACAATCCATAAATTAAATTTCATCGATAAATGAACACCATCGACAAAAGACCGGGACGCTAGCTCACCTGGCATCTGTACGGCAGTCGCCCAGTAAATTTTAAATTGGTAATTTAGCGTTATCTTAAAAAAGGCTTTTGTGGCTAAATAAGTTATTTTTTAAATTAATAATACATTCAGTTCACAACATGAAGTCAATAATAGTGTTCATAATTATCATTATTTCCATTATATGCGTTGACAATGTATCCATATTTTTGTTGTAAATACTAATGTAAATAGCTATGAAAAGTTTATTTCCCAGAAGTAATTTTTGGCCATTCAGTAAGCTGGGATCTCGCGGTAGAATGTATCTTTAAGTGTTTTATGTTACCGTTGGGTTGACTATTTCATATTAATACGTTGAATTAAAACTTCTTTATTTGAAAGGGGTGGGGCATTTTACAAAGAAGATAATGGAAGCATGTTCATTTATTCACCTTAAATAATGATGGTCTCTCTTGGCCGAGAAAAGTCACTAACTGGAATGTTGTATTACCACGTTGATCAATGACATGTACGCTTGTACGTTAAATTTAAAAAATAACAAAATGATTGCATGCAACTCAGGAATGCGCAGTTACATATTTCGGTATTGCACATTAATGGATACAGGTAATCGGGACGGCTATGAAATTTGAAGGCAAAACAAACAGCTTATAAATAAAGTTGGTATTCAGCGCTTGCGCTGATCACTAACAATTTTCCTATTTAAATATGCATATTTCGTTAAGATTACACCCATAAGATCGGGTAATAATTGAGTTAAATATATATTGTTTATGTTTATACATGTATTTACTACTTCTTAAAGGCAACAGGCGTGTAAACAGCGGGCTGCATAATAGGAATTCGTTAAGGCGAAGTACTGTTTTATTCGATTCGTTTGATGGTTGAACTTGTTCGATGAGTTATTTATGTTATTAGCACTTCTTTAAATAAGGTACTAAAAAGAACGGGCCATTTTTTTTATATAAATCTCTATACTTACAAAAGTAAATATAAATCATTTCGGAACATTTTACCTCTACGACTTATTAATCATTTAATGAAGTGGTAACCAAAATGAATGCATATTTTTATGAATTGCCTAACACCAGTGAACAAATCGTTTCTCGTATCACATAGAAGACATGGCAAACTTATATTGTTAGACTGTAACATTTATTGAAACTTAACGCAATACATATCGTTAACAATAAACTTTAAAGACGAAATTATAAAGATGATAAAAAATGACCCATGTTAATGTATAGTACTTTGCATAATAATACATTAAAGAAAATGTTACCTCAACCGTTAAAATCCCTTGATCAAAATGTAGAAATATTTAAACTTGTGTTGCTACCTATCGGTAGTTCTATCTTAACTTAGTCGTCACATTCACAAAGTCTGACTCTCGCAAAGGTATTTTGTTTTAAACTTCCTTATTGAAGAAACTTTAGTGGGTATGTCATCTGGAAGATATCATATTGCAAACGGGTGTATCCGTTCGTCTATTTGGCGTCAGAACATGTTTTTATGTTTTGTAACTTGATATTGCTATTTCGTTGTCAGGTTTGATTCATTTGTTCGGTGCACACGTATACAACGAGTTTATTTGTGTTGCCTTTTGAGTATGGTTATTATTTGATGCAGACGAACAATTAAGCACACGGGTTATTACGAGTTTGTTGCATAAGCCATAAGATATGAGCATTCCATTTATTTGTATGCGTAAATTACTTAAATTGTAAACAAGTAACTAATTAGTAAAAGGTATATAACACTTAGGCCCCTCGCGCATTATTGTGATCAATCAGTCGCCAAATCACGCCGGACCCGAAGCCGTAGCCTGAGGTTCGTATTATAGCGTTAAAGTGGCGACTCGTAGATCTATGTAAAGCACTGAGGTCGGAAGTGACTGAAGCTATTTTTTATTATATATAACGCATTTAACGTTGTTTTGATATTAAATATCAGAAACTAAAAGCTTAAACACAACACACTTTACAGTTTATGTATTCATGTAAAATAGGTCTAAGAGTACGTTGATATGTGAATAACTTTTTTGATAGCGTTTTTCGACAACTTATGCGAAAAAAATATTATTCACATTTTTAATCCTTAAAATTTTCGGTCAACAACAACCATATATTATAGTTTCTCTTATTATATTGCTTTTACGACACTTTCGTTTCTAGTTACAACACTTTATCTATATCGCTAACATCTTCTTAAATATGTTAACACTTAGGGTTTGAGTATAGACTTTATAATCGTCAATGTTGAGGTAAAGAATCAGAAAAACTGCGCTAAGGAACCACAAAAGTTATCTTTCACCAACCGGCCTATTCAACTGTGTCGGCCCTGAAACAAATTATTTGGAAATTTAAATGTGCTTTAATGATGCTAATGATAAGTTTCTACGCACCTGATAGATATTATATCACTTTTCTATAATTAAACATTCCATGAAAAACATGTACCGTATAATCTCATACAATTACCTTGGTCTCTGAACTTAAAATCCGAACCTCAAAATAAAATATCATATTTTTATAAGCGTGAAAAATGTTGGCTTGATTTCAATGATCCTTCACGAGATGTTACACACGTTGGCTTGATTTAAATAAACCTTCAGGAGACAAAACGATACTTAATGATATCTTAGTGTGAATATAAGGGTACTTATTTAAAAAATGTGTTCTATCAAACGAAAACATAATTATTATTGTACATTATTGTAAGATAAGTTAATAGTTTAGGCTCTGTTATCAGTCTTTAATGTGTCTTGTCTATTGAGAATTTGCTTAATATATTTTTAAAATATAGCTGTATGGTTAGGACGAGCATGTATTCGCCGTGCATGGTTATTTGGACAACGAAAACATAGTGTAAGCGGACGTTCGGACGTATCTAATAACTTATTTCAAACCTATTTATTTGAGCTCGATTGCATAGAAAGGCTAAGGCTTTTTGAAAAACACTATTGACTCCGTTTCCTGGGATGTGAACCAGTACTTGGTTTTTATGAAGGACATCTTAAGAACGCCTTCACAGTGAGGATCAAACCCGTGACTTCCCGGTCGCTAGGCGGACACCATATCCATTAAATCTATTAACTTACGGTATGGTTGTGAATCGCAAATACGCGGCTGCTTCATTATTGAAAAATGGCGTTAATATTATTTTGTCCTTTGTGTTGTGGTTGTTTTGTAACACATGTAAGTGAAATTCAGGCATTCGCATCTGAATGTTCTTGTTTATCGTTATCGCGGATTATTTTTTTACTGTTTATATATAACTGTGATTGGTAAAAAAATACAAATGACAAAAGCAATATAACACAGGTGTCAAGCATTGTCTATTCACACTAGTTTTACATTTATATATGATAAATTTGATTATACATCATATTTAAGTTCATCCTTTACCAATTACATGTATTAATTATGTTATCAGTGTAAGCACTGAGGAGTAATGTTATGCAAAAGCTCATCTTTAACGAGGTAATTAGATATAAAGCTATTGAAGATAATTTCGAAATGTGACTACCCTAGGGTTCGAATCTGAGACCTATATAAGCAAAAGCTATCGCATTACCACACCACTACGCTGTCTTTTCAATATGGTGAAAAACGTTATGTTATGTCTGCTTTTGTTTCTGCTCCATTTTCTTTAAAAAAGCATTCCAAACGCATATTAATTGCTAATTCTGTATTTAACCTAGGGTATTTGTGTAATTGTCCTTTGGTTAACTGTGAAAAAGTCCCTTTAAGTTTTCATTAATCGGTCATATTGACTTTACAATTATCAATAAAGTTGCAAACATTTACCGTAGACAATCAAATATTATTTTAAATAAAAGCTAACACTATCTGTCTTGATCATTCTATACTGTATTCTTAAACACATGATTTTAAAGCTTTTATTACAAGTGTGTTATAGCAGGTCCGTGGTATTGCGGATAATCAGAAAAGTAAACATGTACAAATGAAATAAATGAACATTTAAATCAAAGTAATAAAATACATAAGGAACTAAATATTTGCAATTCTACTAAACTAGGTACATTTCCTTGCGAGTCTTATTTGTGTGTATTGTTTTGACACTATGATGGTATCGTACGCAACGATAACGAATAGATAAACGGCCGATTTCGTTTGAAAAGAATATGTAAATAGTATTCTTAAAAGTGCACACAAGTATACATTGTAAAATTTGTGCACAGTATATTCTTGAGAAACAATCATTTTTACGATCTGTTTTATCGTTTATTTAAGTGATGTTGTCGAATTGGGTATATGCTTTTGTAGTAAAACAAAACTACAAAAGAGATAAAAGGTCGATGAATACAAACTAAAATAAAACTTCAAAGCTAACAGGAAAACCCCATTTTTTAATAAAATCACAGATTATTTTACTTTGTACAGGCGAAAAATCATTAATGTACAGGATTCGGAAATCCTACTATGCTATGCAATTTGTTTATTCGTAATGAATGCACAAACATTGGTTATACAAGAAAATACGAGCAAACGTGCCGGTTTCTGAGTAAACAAAGTCGTTTTGTGTTTAATTAAAGTGAACAATATTTGATTTATGGTAAATTATAAAATATTTTATTATTTTATTTTACATTTCTCTTTCATTTTCATGTATTTGTATAAAGGGGCCTTTTCACAGATTTTACATGTTTTGAAGTTTGCCATTAAAGGCTTTATATTGATAAATTTAAGCATTTGATCTGAAACGCTCCAGTAAAAAAAAGAATAAAATTAAAGAAAGAAAAAAGTAACCATCAACTGGGCTCGAATCACTGACCCCTGTGGTAAAAGTCTATCGCTTAGACCACTCGGCCGTCCGTTCTCATACAGTGAGTGATGAATTTTATACTCTCTATAAGCAATCGCCGTAGTATCACAAAATATAACGACAAAAACAGAACTCTCCAAATTATTCAATCGTTTCGCGTTGCGACGCTCTATAATTTTCACGTTTTTAAATCGTCAAAAGATGCATATACTTGATATTTAAGAGCATGGTTAATATTCAGTATTACTTATTCCTCACAAATACCATAACTGCAATGAAAATTTGCGAATCTGAAACCATGTTTTTTTTAATTTTGTCAATTTACCAAAACGTGAAAATGCCCCTTTAAAGTTGAGATAGTTACACGTGTCACATTTATATCGAGTGTATTAACTTTAATTCATAAATATTAATCTGATTGACGGTGATAGATAAAATAATATCACTGTAATTGAGATTTGATATATAATTTAAAAGCTTACTTATGTTAGGCAAAACTGGTTGAATAGGATGTTAAATAAAAAGAGACAATTGATTTGGTAGCTTCACAGCCTTCGTTAAGGGTCATTTTTTTTATCTGTGCTGAACAGTCAGCTATACAGGGTTAAAAGTTTACCTAAGAAAACACAAATCAAATTTGATTTCACATTAAAGCTTACACAAATTTCGTCAGTTCCTTCACTTTATATTGGACTTTAAATATGTTTATACATGCATACATAAACGTTTGATCTTTTTGTGATATTTTGTATATGACAAAGTTACTTTTAAACTATACGGATGCTAAAATTAATATACCGAATCATTTAAAGGAAACAACCATTCGATTTCACTGCGGAAATTCTTAATATTGATACTTTCAGCTTTTATGCACTAATACTTCGTAGTGGTAAACCATAGCGTGCAAGAATGTATACGATGTCAACATGTTTTTTACATAATGAACGTTTCAACGTGTTCTTATGATATTCCAAATCCGCATACGTAAGCTAAGTGTTTCATGGTGTGCAATTATATGTTTATTAAATATAAAACTAAGCATGAATGATTACGGAATATATGTAAATTTGTATTATTGGTTGTTGTACCGATTAAAAAAAGCATTCTGAATAATTGGTTCATTGGGTATACAATATCAGCTGTTATTGTTAAATTCTTAAAATCGCATTGAAAAAATCAATGTCAGAAACATTCAAGTATTATTTTATAAACACAAGGCTTAATGTTCTGTTATTTGAATTTGTAAAATAACATTGAGCTAAAATTACAAATACTGTATATAGTTAGATACAATGCTTTTGCACATTCATTGATCTGTACAACTAATAAAACACCTGTATCCTTATATTGATTGTGAAATGAAACTCTTGAAGTCAATAAAAAATATAGCACCAAAACATGATTTCTTCTTATACATCTCCATCATGATAACGGATATTTGTACATTTGCATGTAAAATGTTCGTTTTCATTTATATAACGTTATAATAAAATAACAACAATACATACAAATGTACGTCAGGTTTGTTTAGTTAGTGTACATAATGAAATGTTTTAACGCACACAATGGTGTGCACGTTTTATGACGCATTGAATATTTACAAAAAGCTTGAATATGGATTTAAGATACAAACAAAGTATAAAATCGATGGCGACTCCACCAATTCTGTTTTAAACGCTTGAACATATTTGATTTAAGATTAATAGGGAAATCACCTGACATTTCATTTCGTAATATGGCTTAACTAAAATACACAGCTTTAAAATAGCTTAGTCTTTTTTCATAACACAAAGTCTTTTTTTAACACAAACTATTATTACTGCCATTTATTTTAACTGAGCGTTATATGTACCATTATGCGACTTTATTAACAAACTCTGTGTACTTGATAGAAAAGCTGATTGACATAAAATTTAAATGTTACCTCGTCCGCTCAAATCCGTTGTTACGATAATAAATATCAAATCTAACGATTTTTCTTAACCTTGGTCTTTCTTTTCTTCGCGGTTAATAGTTGAACCACGACATTCACTTAATTCGCAAACACTGAATTTCGCCTAAAATAATTTAAACTTCCGCATTTAATACAGTTGTATTGTTCTTCTCACAAATAAAGGCGATCACATTGCAACATTGCCATATTTAAACGGATCTATTGCCTATGTAGAAGAGACTCACGGTGGTATCGGTATCTATTCAATTGTATGGCATTATATATTATTGCTAGAAATATAATATTTCAAGTCTCAATGAAGTCCTTTTCTACTACACCTTTTATATCAAAAATGATTGTATATGTGTGATTTAAGGTTACTTGGTAACCACCTGATACAAAATTTTACTAAAATAGTTTACCTGAAATGCACATTTTTAAATATCTTCATCAAAAAACTATTACTGCCGCTTATTTGTACTCAGTGAGATATGTGTAGTTATGAGAATGTACACATAAACTATTTTTAATCGATAGAAAAGCTGCTATGAATAAGAAAACATAAACTTAATGTTACCTTAGCCACGCAAATCCGTTGTTCAAAGAATACATATCTTCTCTTATCCAGTAAAGTGTTTTATTTCAATGTCAATAACTGAACCGCAACATTAATGAAAATCACGCACTCCGAATTTCTTCAACAACGTTTAAAACTTCCTCATTTAATAGATTTTATTGTGGGTTTCACTCAAAAAATATCATCATATTTCAACATAATGTGAAAGGTTTGTATCTATTCGCCTTTTAAGCATACACAAGGTAGTATCGTGTGAATTGAAATAAAAGGCATTGCGTAAATCCACGGTTATGTAATTTATAGAAATTTAAATACTATCAGTGCCATTTAGATGAAGTAGATAAGTTGAAAGCTTACAAATGTTTGGCAAAACTGGTTGAATAGGATGTTAAATAAAAAGAGACACTTGATTTGGTAGCTTCACAGCCTTCGTTAAGGGTCATTTTTTTATCTGTGCTGAACAGTCAGCTATACAGGGTTAAAAGTTTACCTAAGAAAACACTAATCAAATTTGATTTCACATTAAAGCTTACACAAATTTCGTCAGTTCCTTTACTTTATACTGGACTTTAAATATGTTTATACATGCATACATAAACGTTTGATCTTTTTGTGATATTTTGTATATGGCAAAGTAACTTGTAAACTATACGGATGTAAAACTTTATGTACCGGATAATACAAAGGAAATAATCATGTTGATTTCACTGCGGAAATCCTTTATATTGATACGTTAAACGTTTATGCACAAACACCAACTTCGTCGAGGTAAACCATATCCTACAAGAATTTAGACTATTTTAACATGTTTTCTGCATAATGAACGTAACAAAGTGTTCTTATGATATTCAAAATCCGATTACATGATGTGCAATTATATGTTTATTACATAAATGATTAAGCATGAAAGATTACGGAATAAATGTTACTTTGTATTATTGATTGGTGTAACGATTAAAAAACAAGGATTCAGAATAAAATTGTGTTGATTGTCCTATGGTTAAATTAGCTGTTTTTGTAAAGGTTTTAAAATCGGATTGAAAACTTTGATATCAAAAATATTCCAGTATTATTTTATAAAAGGCAGTATTTATCAATTTATAAATACATTGTAGTCTAATCATACTTATCATAAATGCATTTAAATACAAGGGTTAATGTTCTGTTTTTTGTATCTGTAAAATTATATTGAGCTAAAATTACAAATATACAGTATATATTTATATATATATGCTTTTGTACATTCATTGATCTTATAAAACGCGCATGTACTTATAGTGACTGTTGGAACTCTCAAAGTGAATAAAATATAAACCAAAACATGATTGCTTCTCATACACCTCCATCCTGATCACGGATATGTGTTCACATGCATGTAATATGTTCTTTTTAATTTATATAACACGAATATATTTTAACCATTATACCTAAACATTTACGTTAGAATTGTTTGTTAGTATGTGTATAAACATTAAAAGTCGTTAGCGCACACAATGGCGTTGACGTTTCATGACGCATTCACTATTTACAAATAGCATGCACGTGTATTTCAGATGCAAACCAGATACACTCTCACTTGGCTACTAAAATGGCTTAACTGAAATAAACAGCTTTTAAATAGTTAAGCCTTTTATATAACACAAACTATTATAAATTCCGTTTATGTTTACTCAGCGTTATATGTACCATTATGAAACTATACAAGCAAACTATGTTTATTTGATAGACGAGATAATTAACTTAAAATTAAAATGTTACCTTATCCGCACAAGTCCGTTGTTCCGGGAATAAATATCAAATCTGGAGATTGTTCTTCTCCTTTTTCTTTTATTTCTTTTCTTCACCGTCAATAGCTGAAACACGACATTCACTTAAATCACGAACTCTAAGTTTCGTCTACAATGTTAAAAACTTCCTCGTTTATTACAATTGTATTGTGTTTTTGACAAATAAATGAGATCACATTGCAACATTGCATTATTGTGAATGGGTGTATCTATTCTCAAATGTATCGTACACACGGTGGTATGGAGTGACTTGATTTAAATGGGGGTTTTCACGTTTAAGTAATATGTAGACCATTGCAACAAATTCTTACCTTTTAAATTTGATAATTAATGTTTTATCCCTGTGTTTGAGTGTCAACACTGACCAGTTCGTAGATGGTCTGATTATAGGCGATATATGACTCTGTAAGACATTTTTTTTATTATGCAAAAAAGTAATTTATTTTCGCTTTCAGTATTTTATGGTCATTTTTTATGGCAAATTTTAAGGTGAAGTCAGTGGGGAAAATCAAAATTGTATTATGTAATATAGTCTTTAACTGTACTGTGCAATATGTGACTTAGTTTCATAACTCTAAGAATGTACAAAGCTGTTTTAACTGATTTCAAGACTTTAGTGGAGACTGTATAACTTTATGGTATTTTTGGAAGAGAGGTTTATATGTAGTTCATGTTACAGTTTCTGTAATTTGAATTCAGGGGTTAGCTCCTTTTCATTTCACTATAAGTGTATGATGATTCTTATGTTGATACAATATTCTAGTCTCGTAAAACTCGATACTTCCGAGTGGCAGCATTTTACTATGATGCTTATGGTTTATTTAATGTTGTGATTGTATATCTGCTGATGAGACTGTAACAAACTAATAAACTAAACTGTGTTGTTTGATCTCTTTGAGCTTGTGATTCAGGCAGCCAGTATTTGCAGGGGTGTTACAATGGATCTGTGAAACAAACTTGAACCATTGATTCGAATTAAAATTCCAATCACATTAATGTACGACATACAGAAACAACAAATACTAATTCTACTAAACTAGGTAAAGAAGAATATGTCTTAATTAAAGTGTATTGTTTTGACCCTGTGACAAAAGAGTACAATACAACTACGGTATTATAAGTGTCCTATTAAATATCACAATTGTCTTCTATACTTGAAAGCAATGAGTGATATTCATTGCGCTACCATTCTTTAGATAAGTTTGCACATTGTATCTTAAACGTTATTTGTCAATTGAGTGCCATTCATTTGTTGATTTTTAGGGTATGTTAGTCGAGATAAAATTGATGTTTTATACGATTAGATATTGAACACAGCAATAAAGTGGCGCAACGTTTCAAAGTTCGTTGGGGAATGGTAAGACATTGTTGGAACAACTTAGTGACAATTATGAAAAGTTAATTTCCAAAATGTAATTATTGGTCATTCACTGAGCTGGGATCACGCGGTAAAATATATCTAATAGGGTATTATGTTATATATTCTTACAAATAAAACTTCCTTATTTCAGATGATTGTGGCAATTTTAACAAAGAAAATATAGTAAGCGTATTTATGGATTATTTTTAAATAAGGATGGTCTCTCTTGGCCGTGAAAAGTCACTAACTGGCAGGGTGTATTACCAAGTGAATGAATGACTCCTTTAGCTCTTGACCGTTGAATTAAAAATGAATTTAAAGATCATTTGTACATATAACTCAAAAATATGTAGTTGCAGCTTTCGTTAGTTATTGCAGATAATTTGTTAACATTATACATATCAGAACAGCAATGAAATTTGAAGGCACAATGAACAGCTTAATAAATATAGTTGGTATTCGGTGCTCCAGTTGCTAACTAACAAATTTTAATTTAAATATGCAGATCTCGTTAAGATTACACCCCAAACATCGGGTAATAATAAAGACCTTGAATTAGTATGTTAATTATGTTTATAATTTTAGGGTAATATTTACTATTTATAAAAGGCAAGAAACGTGTAAATAGAAGGGTTTCATAATAGAAATTCGTTCAGACGAAGTACTATGCCATTCTATTCGTGTGCTGGCTAAATATGTTCAATGAGTTACATGTGTGATTAGCACTTCTGTAAAATAGTTACCAAAAACGAACTGGAAAATATTGTGTATACCTATTTATAAACACTGTATACTTCCAAACATATATACATAGATCATTTCGGAACTGGTTGCTTATACGACTTATAAATGAGTTACTGAATTATTAACCAAACTGGCATTTTGTTAAACGTTACAAACGCCCTTATATGTTATATTAGATATTTGAATGCCTCGTTTTATGTATTGCTTTAACAACAGTGAACTAATCGTTAGTCGTATCACAAAGTAGACATTTTAAAGTAATATTGTTAGACGTTTATTTAATCTATATCGTTAGCTATAAAATATAAAGATGAAACTATAAAGATGATTAAAAATGACCCATGGTTAATGTATAGTACTTGGCATAAAACTACATTTAAGAAAAGATTACCTCAACCGTTTAAATCCCTTGGTCAAAATAAAAAAATATTTAAACTTGTGATGA
This sequence comes from Dreissena polymorpha, assembly GCF_020536995.1. NCBI lineage: Eukaryota > Metazoa > Mollusca > Bivalvia > Myida > Dreissenidae > Dreissena > Dreissena polymorpha. Next base: position 63,876,333 of record NC_068361.1, read on the forward strand.
TACTTATCGGCAATTCAATTTAACTTATTCGTCACATTCACTGAACTCGCAAAGTCTGAATCTCACAAAGGTGTTTTCTTTTAAACTTCCTTATTGAAGAAACTTTATTGGGTATGTCAGCTGAATCAGATCATATTGCAGACGGGTGTATCCGTTTGTCTTCTTTGGCGTCAGAACACGTTTTTTTATTTTTAACTTGCTGTAACTGTGCTTTTTCATTGACATTATAGATAATGTATTCGGTACACAATTAATACGTGAATCACTAGTTTATTTATGCGCCCTTTTTAGTTTGGTTAACATGTGATGCAGCCGAACCATTTAGCAGACGGGTAATAACGGGTTTATGACTTAAGCCGTAAAATATGAGCAGGGCATTTCTGTTTATGCGAACAATACTTAAGTAGCAAACAAGTAACTTTTTAAGAAAAGGTATATAGCACTTAGACCTCTCGAGCATTATGGTAATCAACCAGTCGCCAAAACACGCCGTACCTGAAGCCACATTCAGTCTGAGGTTCGTACTAATAGCGTTAAAGTGACGACTCGTAGATCATTGTAAAGCATCGAGGTGATTGAAGCTATTTATTTATATATATATGACGAAATTAACGCTGTTTTCATATACAATAACAGAAACCAAAGGTATAAACACAACACACTTTACAAGTTATGTATTCATGTAAAAGAGGTCTAAAAGTACGTTGATATGTGCATAACTTTTTTCCGACAGTGTATGCGAAAGAATTAATTTCACATTTCTTATCCTCAAAATGTTCGGTCAACATCAACCATATATCATTGTTTCTCTTCTCATATTGCATTTACGAAACTTTCGTATCTAGTTACCACATTTTATTAATTATCGCTAACATCTTCTTGAATTTGTTAACACTTATGGTTTGAATAAAGACTTATAAATCGTCAATGTTGCGGAAACGATTCAGAAAAACTGCGCTAAGGAACCACGAAAGTTATCTTTCATAAACCCGCTGGTAAATGGCCTATACAAGTGTGTCGGCCCTGAAGCAAATTATTTGGGATTACAAATTAACAAGAGTTCCACGGTCGGAGACATATACCCCCAAACGGGGCTTAGAACTAGTGACCCCTATTTCAATATGTGTCATCTGCTGTCCAAGGTCAATGCATGCAATGTATCAAGCCAATTGGTACATTCGTTTACTGTTATTGATCGAAAACAAGTTTCACGCTTATTGAGACAATGTCCTTGACCTTTTACCTAGTGAACCAAATTTCAATATGGGTCATCCATTGTCAAAGGCCAATGCAAATGTGAAGTACCAAGCCGATTGGTCATTTCGTTTACGAGTTTTTTATCAGAAACTCCATTTTCCCGATTATTTTTTAACAGTTACCATGACCTTTGACATAGTGACCACAATTTTTATCGGGGTCATCTACTGTCCAAGTCAAATGTACATGAAAAGTATCAAGCCAATCTGTCAATTTGTGGAAGAGTTATTGATCGAAAATGATTTTCATACTTATTGTGAAAGTGACCTTGACTTTTGACATAGTGACCCCAATTTCAGTAGGGGTCGTCTATTGTTCAATGCCTATGCACATATTAAGTATCAAGCCAATCGGTCTATTTGTTGATGAGTTATTGATCGGAAACGATTTTCACACTTATTATGACAGTCACCTTGACCTTTGATCAAGTGACCACAATTTAAATAGGAGTTATCTACGTTTGTTTGTCAATGCACATGTGAAGAATCAAGCCAATCGGTCTATTCGTTGGTGGGTCATTGATCGGAAACGATTTCAACACTTATTGTGACAGTTACCTTGACCTTTGCCCTAGTGACCCCAATTTCAATAGGGGCCATCTACTGCCCGAGGCCAATTCAAATGTGAAGTATCAAGCAAATCCATTGACGAGTTAATGATAGGAAACGAGCTGGTCTACCGACAAACAGACATACAGACATACAGACAGACCGACCGACATGCCTTCTTCGAAGAGGAGCATACTAACGGACCGTGGACGTTAATAAGTTTGAAATTTAAAAATGAGTTATTTTCTTTAAGTTTGTGTTTCTTAATGATGATAATAAGAAGTAAATACGCACCTATTAGAGATGCTATCACTTTTCTATAATAAAACATTCCATGAAATGCATGTACCGTATAATCTAACACAATAACCTTGGTCTCTGTACTTAAAATTCGAAGCTCAAAATAAAACATCATATTTTTATCTGCATGATGTGTTGGCTTGATTTAAACGAGATGTTACAAAAGTTGGCTTGATTTAAATAGACAAAACGTTACTAAATGATATCATAGTGTGAATAGCTACGCCGTTTAATTCACCTTTCCTTTTTGCAATATTTTAAGGGTATTTATTTGAAAGATGTTTTCTTTCAAATGAAATACATAATATTAGTGTACATTATTGTATTGAAACGCACTCGAGTCCGTTTCCTGGGACTAGAACCAGTACTTGGTGTCTATGAATGAGATCTAAAGAACGCTCACACAGTGGAGATCAAACTCGTAACCTCCGGTCGCTATGCGGACACCATATCCATTATATATATTAACTTAAGGTATGGATGTAAATCGCTACTACCGGTATATGACTTAACCGCGATGTAAAATGACGCGGTTGCTTAAAATGATCGACAAATGGGCGTTAAAATTATTATGTGTTTTGTATTTTGGTTGTTTTTAAACACATGCACGTAAAATACAGGCATCCGCATCTGAATGTTCTTGTTATAGTTATCGCGGATTGTTTTTTTACTGTTTATATAACTTTGATTTGGTAAGAAATACAAATGACAAAAGCAATATAACACTGGTAGTAAAACTTGCCTGATCACACTAGTTTAACATTTAAATATGATATCTTTGATTATACATCATATTAAAGTTCAACTGTTACAAAATATTAATTTTGGCAGTGTAATCTCTGAAGAGTAATATTTTGCGAATACTCACCTTTAACGAGACCATATGATATATATCAAGGAAGATAATTTTAAAATGTGCATGCCCATTGGGTTCGAATCCGGGACTGCTTTCGCATAACCACAACAAATGTTATGTAGGCCTTTTTTAGCTCAATTATCATAACACTTGTTCCAAACGCATATTATTCATCTGATTTCAGTTGATGATTTCCAATAAACGAAAATATATGTTTAACATTCTTATACGTCAATAGTGTTCTTTAGCTTTTTTAATATATAGGATAATTCTGTATTTAACCTAAAGTATTTGTTTAATTTATCCTTTGGTTAACTGTGAAAAAGTCCATTTAAGTATTAATTAATCGGTCATCTTCACTTAACAATTATCAAAAAAACATTTACCTGAGACAATTATAAACAAATATTATTTCAAATAAAAGCTAAAACTATCTATCCTGATCAGCCTATACTGTATTTTTAAACAAATGCTTAAATAACTTATGTTATTTCGGAATAAAAATTGTAAAGCAAAATTATTATTATGCAGGGGAATACGAAAGAAAAAACAATTTAAACATCAATTAGGAAATCCTTTCTTTCGATATTTACAGCGTTTATTTACTTCACACACTTGAAAAAGATAAAACATAACCTTCTAGAATGTGACCTTCTGAACAGTTTTTTCTTATGATCGTATATTTAAAGTGTTATTATGACATGTATATAAGCACTTACAAGTAAGCCCAGTCTTATATTATCTGCGATTAAATGATTAGAAATGATTGGAAATGTAAAAGCATTATATAATAATGAATATATAAATGATCATGTATTTGGTATATCGATGAAAAACACTAATCCTTCGGATTAATTAATGAATGTGTGTAAATTGTGTCAATATGTTGTTTTACATTTAAATCTGTCGATTACCAAATCATGACACGTGTTGTTATTTTGTTTAGAAGGCATGAATATGAAGAAAATTGCTGGCTCAACTGCTAGTTTTGAGCGAGTGAAGCACTTGAATACGAATATTTGTGACTAAATGTTTTGCATAACGTTTTCTTTAGCAAAGAGTAACATTGTCGAATGGTGGAAATAATTGACGTTAACAAATACGTGTATATCAGATTGTAAGAAATTATAATATTATTTTTCCTTTGTTCATCTTAAACTGACCTACTTATATATAAGGCCACGTTTCCTGAGATCAATATCGCTTGTAACAGCAAATATGATGCGGATGTGGAAAAATAACAAGCAATTTTACCAACTTACATACTATACACGGGTCACATATTCGTTACTATCATGGGTGGCGGTGATGTTTCTACAATTTGTAACTGAGGTGTTGAGAAAGGACAGTAACCATTACGAACATCATGGGAGCCTCATAATTGAAACAATAGGCATTTTGATCATCCAAACTATGGCATCAATCAAAGGTTTTTAAAGGTTTCTCTGCGTTGCGTTCGACAGGGTTTCTGGTTGAAACATTACCACCCAGATAATGCCTTTGTTCCGCAGCTGAATGTGGCATGCTACATTTTCCACTTGAGTAAGGCACCTAGTTAAATCGGCTGGTTGAGTGATATGCTAGTGTTCTTGTAGTCATGTCTTCGAGCCACACTGTGTGCATTTTTCGGCCCGAGTATACATTAATTTTGTCAGAAGAAAAAGGCTGGAGTGTCTGGATGTCGTGTCAAAGATGAATAGAATTAGTGTAGTATACATGGTAAAAATAAATCATTTGGTATATCACTGTTCTACAATTCCAACTGTCTTGGATTCGAACTCCGTTCTAGGTGAACCTTTCCTCCAAGGTTTACTTTATGTGTATTTATCCCTGTACTGAAATATAGAAAAGCTATACTAAAAGAACTGCAAGTGACTCTCCTACTAAGTACAAGTCACTATTCATGCAGCTAGACTATACTGTACTTCACCATAAAAACAGATTTAATTCTATTACCTACCAGAAATTATAATTCGTAAATTGAAAGTAATCCTCCTCTCATAAAAAACTAGCAAAATTACAATAAGGTCCCCTTAACTTAAGATAAATAGAACAGAGCTTACCGTCACTGTTCGCTTAATACATGTTCCAAGTCAAAGCAATTCTCCATGTCACTCAAGATAAACATTTGTTTACAGCGGAAAATTGAGAGAACTGCGTAAATGGGCATAAAAAGGTCCTGACAAAGCACCAAAACTACCAGACATCAGACAATACTTGCTAACTTTAAAACAACACGTGCTTTATTTCCACGCTTTAATTCCTAACACTCAAATTAAACCTTCTGAAATTGTTTTGTTTTGACACAATTCTTGTCGTTTAGACCGTTGCAGATATGTATGTGAGATCATGAGACGACAACTATGCTGGGAGATTGGAGTTTGCTCAGAATAATGTACAATTCAATTACGTCACTAAATAGTAAACTTTGTACTAAGAAGAGCGGAGTATTGAAAAATATAGTTCACGTCCTAAAGCTTGAACCAAATCAATCAGAATCGTGTTAGAATCGAAATAATATTTTTCTATGATGGTTTGTTGCCAACATTCAAACATTCAAACAATTCAACTTTCATTGAAAAAAAACGAATTAGATATCCTATCTACTTAGTGAGCTTTTGATATATGTCTATACATGTACATCAAAATAAAACTAAACGATTTGTATTATCAATAGCTGATAGTTAATGTATAAATCTTAAACGTTCATCTATTTCAGTTTACATGAGATAATAAGCGACAAACATCTCACTTGGCAAGGAAATTACCTCTGTAGTAAACTCAATTATAAACTGCCACTGTTAAAACGTATTAACAGCTTCATTAATCTTCAAACACGGAAATTACTTTATAATTTATATATAACAATATGTATGGGCTATTGTTTCGCTACATGGGGCAGAACAACGCGAATTTAAATCCATCGGCTCCTTAATTCAAAGAATCTAGATTGATTAACATTTAACGAAAGGTTCTACCAAACTTGGGACTTCAATGCATAAATTTTCAATCGGATAGTTAATGTATAAATCTTAAACGTTCATCTATTTCAGTTTACATGAGATAATAAGCGACAAACATTTCACTTGGCAAGGAAATTACCTCTGTAGTAAACTCAATTATAAACTGCCTCTGTTAAAACGTATTAACAGCTTCATTAATCTTCAAACACGGAAATTACTTTATAATTTATATATAACAATATGTATGGGCTATTGTTTCGCTACATGGGGCAGAACAACGCGAATTTAAATCCATCGGCTCCTTAATTCAAAGAATCTAGATTGATTAACATTTAACGAAAGGTTCTACCAAACTTGGGACTTCAATGCATAAATTTTCAATAGGATTTATATCTATTCTGTTCCTTTTAAAATTAATTATGTTAAACGGCCATGTTCTTATCGTGCAATAAATATGTGAAATTTTATTCCAAAATATATATATGACAGACAACTTTTATTAGTACATTCAAAAAGAACTGCAAACACTTACTACTTGAAATGACAAAGTATTCTATTTTAAATTATTCTTTATTATTCAATATCAATGACATCTTTAACAGTGCTTCTGAACTACTTTTTAAAGATGTTTATTGGCAGCTCTACGTGTAATGTTGCCCAAAACATTAATGAAATCACGTTAGCATAAAAATAAATTTCGCATTATCGTTCTTTATCGGTAACCAAACAACGATTGCGTCATTCCGATAGGTGGCTACTAAACAACTTGATTTAACGTCATCCTGGTTTATTTCTTTACTCTTCAAAACTCCAAGTTGGTGCTTATTAGCCGATAAGCAAAGTGACATTGATAAAACTAAGTAACTGCACAAATATTGTATAAAGAAAAAATATTATGTAATTACTATCACAGGTGGTTAGCGTGTGGCTATGATATTAATTAGTGAAAACATCATTTTGAATGATAAATAATCATATTATAACGAAAAATAAACTTTTCTGAAAAGAAAAAAATCACTATCAAAAATTTGTATAACTATATATTTGATAAAGATTTTTTTTTCAGAAAAGTTTATTTTTCGTTATAATATGATTTCTTATCATTCAAAATGATGTTTTCACTAATATATATCATAGCCACACGCTAACCACCTGTGATAACTATAATTACAAAAAAAAATATTCGTGTTTCTACTTTATTCAATAGTTTAATGCTCTATTAGCCTAACCACTTTATACTTTATCGATTTCTTGAATGACCACTCATATAAAAAACAGTCTTTACAAATAATGAAATATTGGTATGCCAGATATGCTACATGGCTCATTTACACGCAATTTTATGTATTTTTTTTAACAGATGATATATAATACATATGTCGATTTCCTATACTGTCAACAGTTTCTAAGACAATTCCAATAAAAACAGGAACAGTGACGTCCTGTGGAAGTTATTTACACAGCGCAGCCAGAATTCGTCTCGGCGGAGTGAAAGAGCGGCGCCCGTGAAGGACTTGTCTGTTATCAATCATGACGACGTCACCCTTCTCCCACCGGAAGTCAATAGCCAATTCTTCGAAGACTTCGTTTAAGGTTTGCATCGATTCCTCGGGCATCGGAGTTCCATCTGGAAACGTGACAGCTAACTTCCGGTCGTTCCTCACGTCGCTCCAGCCGAGGTATGCGGCGATTATTGAATTAAACCAGGTTTTCTTGTCGGTGCGCGCGTCCACCCTGACTGCCGGAAGTACCTTAGTCTGTGTGCGCAGGCAGCCGTTGGGTAACCACTCGATTTTCGTTCCTTGTTCCTTGCATTTGGATTCCGCTTCTTCCCGGCTCGTGGTCTGGTAAGTGGATTGCCACCCGCGACCGATGGGCGACTTCTCGTCATCGCCATCCGGCAACACTCGGTTGTATACCACGCCTTTCTCCTCTAGAGCATCGACAAACATGCCATCGCGTGCACGCATCGCCTTGTAGACCTCGGTCGAGATCACCAGGGGCGTCTGGCCGCCTTCTGCCGGAGGATTGTCGCAGTAGAAAAACAAGACTGACGGGAAAGTGGGCACCTGCGCCATCTCATGGTGGAAAGGTATTAATTGATCCGGTGGCGCCTCGTTGGCGGTGAACACGTTTCCGGTGACCACGCGCCTAGGCGCCGCTCCGCCCACATAGGGCAGCGCCTCGTACGAAAACGACATCACAAAGGAGTCGAAATCTTCCGGAGAGTTGACCGGAAACCCACGAAACAGAACAGCGCCGTGATTTAACAGCAGTGATTCGATCACTTCCCGTTTTTCTCTCACCCAAGCGGTCGCTGCCTCGTTGCTTTTTGGTCCACTCTCGATTAGCGGCCGCAGAATGAGCGGGAACGGCTTTCCGTCAAATATTTTCTGTTCCGGGGATTGTAATGATATTGGTTCTGCACAAAAGTCATCGGGGACAACGCTGGCCTCAGTCTGAAAAACAAAATAATGACGAGGCTGTTCGGTAATAATATCGTTTATCAAACACATTGGATGTTGTTGCAAAAATATCGTATTTAATAGTTTATTCAAGAGAAAAAATCAATATGAGAACCTACCATTTTGTTGTTTTATCCAACCTGTGTTTGGGAGTTTGCGTTTATTATTACTAGTGTATTTAGCTCCTATCCTGTTATCTGGGGGATTGAACGTGTTATCAGTACGGGTATCGTTAGCATGCTAATCAAAGGTCATTTAGGATACGTATCGCCCTATCGTGGAGTGTCGTTTAATCAATTAGATGTACATAATCGAGTATTTTAAGAGTCCGCACAAATTTAATATCTGTATTGTCTTACCACTAATAAAATACTTTTTTTTTGCTTTGTTCTTAGTATATTGCAATTTTTTGGTTGATATTTTCAATGATTTTTTTATTTCCTTCACGTGTATCTTTCTAGATTAAGTAGAGCGTTACTGGCTTTAACCTTCTGCAAAAAAGCCTCGTTAAGTTAAACCTAAACTATGCGACAATTCTTCAAAAGGAATAGGAGAGATGAAGCGAGCACGAAATGCATGTTCATACACGTGTGACCTGGGCCAAAATCACCCAAAGCTCAATCTTGATGCTTCTATAAAAATATTCTTTCTTTCAACCATACCATTGGATGATATTAATAATATTTCAGTACTCGTAGTAAATTGTTCGCATGCGAAATGTAAATCCTCATTTACGATGAAAATGTTGCGCCATGTAGTGTTTTTTTGTTACAGTAAACATGTCAGGGAGAGTCATATAAACATTAATTTTAACGAGGCATTTCTGGATCATCAATACATGTAATGTAATGTTAATGTATCCGAGTCATGGAATAAATGTAATAGTGCCATGTTTCACGAATCTTTACGAATATAAACGTCCAGTATCAGATTTGAATGCATACCTTTATCTTGTAAGTATTGGGCACGGACTTTGACAGATTAAAAACCCATTAAAGGGGTCGACGTATCTAACTTGATAAACTTTAAGTAATAAATTGGTTATAAAGTAAGCATTAAAAATATCGCTAAAAAGTTCAGTTAATCTTGATATGACAACCTTATTGACACCAATGTTGCAACATATAATAACAGTTTTATTCCACCGTTTCATATAACAGGCCGAGAGTTATTGCGAATGGGTTATTATGTTACTTTTACTGCCATTATATGGTACAATACAGCGAAACGTGATAAATATTGTTGTGAGCATTATTCATGAATAGCTCTCTATATATATATTAAGTTTATACAAAAGCAACACTATTTTGATATAATATATATGTTTCACTGTAAATGATAAAGCTGTAATATCCTCATTATATGTAAGAAACATGTGTGTTTCTTTCTGCTTAAGTCTCATTTTCTGTGTTATAAAGTATATGCTATGCTCTTTGAATCCGGAAATAGCTTTTTTCATCAGGAGATAATTATAAAAAAATATTATAAACACGTCAAATGAAATTGCGATTATTTCAAAAAAAAAATAAACCACGAAATTGCATGCCGACAAATTTAAAAAAAGTTTACCGTAATCGAAATAAATTCATCTATTATAATCTTTTATTTCCTTCACATCATAATTTCAAATTGCTGCAGAAGTTGTGTTGGGCCAACAAAGACCAATAGTTACAGTGTTAATAAACGTTCTCAATCATCACATAGTTTTAATGTGGCACGCGCATGCTTGTTTACCGAATTAACGCTCGAACTCCGAAATTACAAATATATGTAAGTTTGTCCAGGAAAAGATAAAGTGACTATTAACGTTCCACAATTCTGTGCACAAATTTATGTAGGCTTACAATAATCGTGTGCATTAAATAGCGGTTATAACGCTCATCTTGACAAAATGAAATGTTCATTTAAGTATTTTTCTCACATCCGGGGAAACTCTTACAGTTAAATGTTGCACAGTTAAAATAAAATCATGAAATTTTATATACCGCTGACATCGTGAGATTGAGTCTTGTTCTGGTCAGCACGAAATATATCTGAAAACAATTACATATTAATTAAAGTTTCAAATTAACTTTTTCTAAATCCATTTTCTTTACATATCGAAATGTCGCATATCATCCTTTTTATTCAAAGTAACTCTTTCATAGCCGATGTGCAAAAAAGAATAAGATGACAAAATCAGGGAGGGCGGTATATAAACCGAAATTCAACAACTTGTTGACGCCCTACTATAAAGTCACCACTTTTTATCTCCACTATATTGAAACTGACGGGCGCAGACAAAACAAAATAAATGGTGGAATGTATATGAAAGTGGCTGACAACGTCGTTCACTATTTCGTGGTTTTGGTTTTGTCGTCTTTTTCGAATATTTCCTTGACGGACAGTTCCTTATCCCGCTCGAGCTGTTCTTTGGTCCGGATGTACCGAGCTTTTTGGGCCTCCGCCCAGGCGTCTTCGAAATTTACCATCTGATGCACAGTGCGCAGGGAACCATCCGCGTTGTATACATCCGGGTCAAAGGCCGGAAACATTGCCTGAAAACAGGAGAACTAGGATTACGGAATGTTCCGAACCAATCTCCGCACTTTCAAAGATTTCATAGATATTGAAATTATTGTCGCCATTACAAATCTCGGGATGATGATAAGATAAAATTGTTATTAGTGTTTTTATTCATTCTTTTAATAATGTTTATTCGCTCAAGAATAAACTTTCTTATTCAACGCAACGCTATTTTGCTAAGGGATCACCGAAACCCAAACCCCAATGGTATAATCCATCCTACCCAGTCTACTGTAACACATAGACTCGTCCACGAAGTACAAAACCACTGCCCGTGCAAATTGTCGGTCTTTTACTAGCTCGTCGCATCACAGGGTAGGTCGCGCTATGGTTTACAAGTTATCATTTACCACCCACCCTCCCACTTAATTTTTATTGTAACACGATGCTTGCCAGATTTTTGTTATATTCAAGTGTTGTCGAGAATTACGAGCTCCTTTAGAAACTCACATCGTCATGGCTGGGACTTAAAAGCGTACGGAACACCGTCAGTCTGTCCAATGGTCTATTTAGTTCGGCCTCCGACGACAGGTTCCTGCGTAATTGACTGTACCAGTGTAAGAGAATTTTTAGTTCTGTTCGTTACGGAGTACAGCTCAGAACGTATGTCTAAACATAACCCACCGCACAAAACAGGTACATGTGCGGTTCGTACATGCGTATGGTTGTCACGTGAGTGATGGTCACTCAGGCGGACATATGCGGGAATGTGCACGGTTTTCATCATTTGATCAGTTCTACGCTATACTTTGATCAGTAAACTTTTACTTTTTGAAATTCCAACCACATTAATAAATTAGTAAAAAAGACCATGTTAATATTGGTTGTTTTCGGGTACAGTTTTCCAGAATTATTTTACATTGAGTGAAGTTTTATCTCTGTTTTTTACTCTAGCCTTGAAAACACCATTTAAGGATAAATAATAGAAGTGATGTATACAAATTAAAGTTGTACTGTCATGTTTTATACGATTATACTTGATTGTTATATATTACGATTGGTAATATTCTTGTATGTATGTTGTCAAAAACTGATCGCAAGTTTTGCCGAATGCAAAACGATTTGTGTTTTGAGCTTAGTTGTGTGAAGACCAAATAATTGTGTTATCTATGGCAAGCGAAATGCACATTAATTCCTTAAACCACGGTTTAACAGTTAACTATATAGTTAAGAGACTTTGAACCCGGGTTCAAAGTGCCGTTTGCACATTAAATCCTTAAACCCGAGTTCAAGAGTTTGAACCGCAGTTCAAAGTGTGTCTAAAAATAGATACAAATCTGTTATCTGAGACGACCAATTAGCGGAGCTTAAACCACAATTAGCTATATATAGAAGGTAAATGCCGCGATTTCATTGGTCATCTCTTAACTATAGGGTTAAGAGACTTTAAACTGCGGTTCAAAGTCTTAAACTGCGGTTAAGAGGCGCGGAATACACATTAATTATTTAACAGTTAATTATATAGTTAAGAAATTTCGAACCCGAGCTCATAGTGCCGTTTGCACATTAATTCCTTAAACCCGAGTTCAAGAGTATAAACTGCGGTTCAAAGTCTTAAACTGGGGTTAACTAGCGCGGAATGTACATTTATTATCTAACTGTTGAATACATACAGTAAAAATACTAAAATGAAAGTTTTGACACACCATGCGAATGTCCTATCAAGTAAACCAAAATGAAGTGTAATATATAATTTTTTTTAATCAGAGTTTATTTACAGGTCCTACCGGCCTCTTCACGAGGTCTTTGAGGTCCGACCTGTAAGTGTAATATAACTTATTTCAATGGGTTTTATGCGGTGCGAGTGTTCACAAAACACCGGTTGACCTTGAAAATGACATGGGACGATGATAGGTAAAAAACAATCTCGTCGAATAACATTTCTCAATTATTAACGAGTTTATGCCGTTGACACTGCATTGCATGGGAAGAAAAGGTGATATTAGGTATGTTGTTAATTCATATTGTCGTTTTATTACCGAATTTGTGGATGTTATCGCTAAATTATCTCAATTTCTTAACCCGGAAGTGGATAGTTTCGATTTATTTACGGAACCAGATACATTGATAAATATGCACTGTAGCAAATCTTCATATAATCAATCTTTGTACAGAGAATAAGAAAAAAACACTAGTTTAATAATATAAATCCTTAATTAATCAAAATCATATGTTCAACCTCTCCTATACCACTATACCATTGTAACGATTTAGAAAACAGACCGAACTAAAACATCCGTATTAATAATACTAATAACAACAAATAAAAGCTTTATTTACAAAACGGTACACAAAAAAGAAAAATGGAAAAATGACATGACAACATTTTATTATGACAATTTAACTTAACTAATACAAGAATAATGGTTATGCATTAATTATAAATAATTTAACAAAGCGGGATGCTAAGAGTTCTTTATCGACGCACTCACACTCAATGAGGTCTATTAATGTATAAAGTTTCAAACTAATGCTATTAATACTTTTTAACGAGACAGACGACGGACAAGTGATCCCTATTAGAAAACATTTGGTAGAAAACAATATTAATGCGTAGTATTCGATACAAAAGCATATGTTCGTTAACAGAAAATACTATAATTGTAACATAATTATACTATGTACAACAACCTCAAGGTAGACATAATGTAATACAAATTTGTAATACAAATTTGTAGTTAATTAAATAAACAAACTATAAAATGAATCATAAACATAATTGTCTCGAGTTCTGAGAAAACTGGACATAATGCTGGTGCGTAAATTGTTATCCCAGATTAGCCGGTGCAGTGCTAATCAGGGACGACAATTTCCGCTTTTGTGGAATGTTTCGTTCAAATGATGTCTCTTCTTAGCGAAAATCCAGTCAATGCGGAAAGTGTCGTCCCGAAGTGGTTTTGCAGACATATCATATTTTTCGTTTAAATGAAGTCTCTTCTTAGCAAAAATCCAATTTTTGCTAAGAAGAGACTTCATTTAAACGAAAAATATGATATGTCTTCAAAACCACTTTGAAGTTTTCTTTCTATATATTGGAATGCTGTTTCAAACGTACGTAATAATTCACTAACTTCATCCGCCGCCATCTTGATAGAAATGCGCCAGGAACAAAACAATATCACATGACGAAACGACGGGCGTTAATTGGTTCATAATTAATGTGCAAAACCAAAGACCTATAGATAATCTATAGGTCTTTGAGACAACCAAACACCTAAAAGTCTTAACCTATTTTTCAAAGTCTAAAACTGCGGTTCAAAGTCTTAAACGGGGGTTAAGACGCGCGGAATGCACATTAATTATTGAACAGTTAACTATATAGTTAAGAGACTTTGAACCCGAGTTCAAAGTGCCGTTTGCACATTAAATCCTTAAACCCGAGTTCAAGAGTTTGAACCGCAGTTCAAAGTGTGTCTAAAAATAGATAAAAATCTCTTATCTACACAATTCAGAGACAACCAATCAGCGGAGCTTAAACCACAATTAGCTATATATAGAAGGTAAATGCCGCGATTTCATTGGTCCTCTCTTAACTATAGAGTTAAAAGACTTTGAACTGCAGTTCAAACTCTTGAACTCGGGTTTAAGGATTTAATGTGCAAACGGCACTTTGAACCCGGGTTCAAAGTCTCTTAACTATATAGTTAACTGTTAAACCGTGGTTTAAGGAATGAATGTGCATTTCGCTTGCCATAGTTATCGGCATAGTTTCCACGAACACACTTCCCGCTTGTCACGGGGATAGACATTATATACTTAAATTTACCGCCGTTCTCGGGGAACACGTATAATACAATTGATCCCAGCCTTGACATTATTATGCCAAACCTTTAGGCCACGACTTTTATATTTCTTGGTTTACAAAACCGCCGACCCTAATTTTTGGAAAATGAGAAAAAAAAAAATCGGAAAATCGTCTTTTTTTAAAATATTTTATTCCAGACCGCACTGCAAAACGAGCGAAACGAGAAAAAAAACGATCCGGTTTGAGTACGGTTGCGAATAAAATCAAGTAAGTACAATCAACGATTGGTTCACATATATTGCAGAGATCGGGATATTTTTCAATGTGACACATTATGTACCAGTCCTTTTATGGGCACTTCTCAAAATTTATTTCGGGTAAAAATTTCAGACAATAAAAAAATCAGCGTCAGTAAAATGTCGACCCCATCAAAATTTATTTCCGAGTCTGTGACGCAACTATATTGTTTAACATGTTAATTATATTAAACAAACCCGATATTGTAGTAGATAAAAAAGTATTTGATAATTAGTATAAATAATCCAATAAAACACTGCCATTATTTACGATATATGTGTTTAGAAATTTTGTAAACACGTCCGCCATAGTTTATAGGAACTGTACAGAAAGTTTGGAAATCGGAACAAATCGGTATATCTTGGAAAATCATTGATAAATGTATTTGTTGTTTCAATGCTTAGGGCCGAGTAATTTCGGCAAATCGGAACTCAACTTGCGTAAAACACTAGCTCAATTAACCATTAAACTCCGCCTCCGTTCTCTGCAAAAGATTCGGAGGCGGAGCTATGCACGTGCTTTTATTAAATTGGAGGATTGCAATTGAGAAACAAACACACGATTGGTTCGGCATGTTGATTGCTAGACAAAGGAAGCCAATTTTTTCGGCGCGAAATTTGTCGCTTTATTGCTTCCGACAGAAAGCGGCTTTCCTTTGATGACGTCAAACTGTCAATTCACACAGACTGCACATTTTCGGAAGACTTTAAAGGGATCTTTTCACGCTTTGGTAAATTGACAAAATTGAAAAAAGTTGTTTCAGATTCGTTAGTTTTCGTTTTAGTTATGATATTTGTGAGGAAACAGTAATACTGAACATTAACCATGCTCTAATATAGCCATTATATGCATCTTTTGACGATTTTAAAACCTAAAAATTATAAAGCGTTGCAACGCGAAACGATCGAATAATTTGGAGAGTTCTGTTTTTGTCGTTAAATTTTGTGAAACTACGATGGTTGCTTATATAAGGTATAAAATACGTCAACAATGTGTACTCGGCGGAATAGCTCAGTAGGCTAAAGCGTTTTTACTTCAGGACTCTAGCAGGACTCCAGGGGTCACTGGTTCGAAACCTGCCCCGGGCAATGTTCTTTTCCTTTTTTTATTTTTTTTTCTTGATTTTTTACTGGAGCTTTTATGATCCAATGTTTACATTTATCAATATAAAGCATTTAATGAATAAGTTTAAAAAATGCCAAAATCTGTGAAAAGGCCCCTTTAACTGACTCCTTGTTTACAATTCAGGTAAAAAAACACTTGCTAACATTAAACTTTGGATTAAATTATCAAAATAAAGCAAAAGCGAAGTTGACAAATATGATTAAATTAATTTGCATCAGTTCAAATAAGACGTTTTGCGTTGTAAATCAACGAGTTTTCATGACAACAATAACTTTGACAAACATTACCGCGACGACGCATGGATCGATCTACCTCGATTTTTTTTTCATGTACCATCTCATAAGTCGAGTAAGAGCAAACACATACCGGATAATTTGTGTATGAGTAGTTTATCTTATATAAGATTTATGCAACGGGCATTGCATTGCGTAATGGTGCGCATCGAATTATGGAAATGAAGCGCAGTTTTTCGTTTTAATGGGAGAAGAACGCATGTCATGTAATGGAGTGTTTAAAATTGCCTGATGTTACAAAAGGTGCTTTTAGGACTCATTTCATTTGAAGATATAGATGTGTTTCATTGCATAATTTGATTTTTTGTCTCTTTGTTAAGGTTATAAAAGATATGTTGTCTTTGTTCTGATGTTATTAGTATTAACTTTTTTTTCCAATGCTGTTTTTTTTTTTTCGACCGCCCGATGCACCATTTTCAAAATAATTTTTGTAAACCAATAAAAAAAAAGTCGTGGCCTTAAGATAATAAATTGCGTAGTTAAACTCTTTTGCGTTTGTCGTTGAATAATTAGTTATTTACTTTTACTTTTTTACTTTAGACTGTTAACCGATATATAACATTGCAATCGATGTGAAACAGTTGCGCTGATTTTTATACGTTTTAATTTGAAAAAAAAGTTACAAACTGATAACACTTGTGAAAAGTGTATGTCTGTCTGTCTGTCTTTCTGACATCATGAGAGGTAACAATTCGAAGAATTTTGTTCCGAATAAAACATGATCATGTCTCGTTTAACAATTGTTCTCGTTTAAACATACGTTTCGCGCACCCGACAAACAATTCAGAAATAACTGACAAGAGATTATAGCAATTATTGAAATTCTATGTAATAACTTTTATTTAATTACTCCCTAATTAAACATCCCAAGGCAAACAACCCTCACAAATTTGGCATGAATACGTTATTGTAATTTTTACCTTATTCATAGCAATTCAACTTATTTCTATAAAAAATACATTGTTTTTCATGTTATGTCATCAGCAATAAAATAACAAATGAGGAAACAACACGACTAATTTAAAGAGACTTGTTCGCAGGTTAAGGCAGTTTTAGCGTGTAAATAAGTGTTTTATCTTAAACGATTTTGACCATGGAAGTGTTGAGCTCAATCATATTGAATAGAATAGCATTATTTAAAGCAAACGAAAACTGTGTCCTTAGCAGGGATCAAAACAATGTCTTTTGGATTAAAAGCGGACAGCCACATATTTGAAATCATTACATTATTAATATAAATGATCAACGTTTTGAAACAAAACTTAAAGATAAGAACCGAATCGTTCTAATTTGTAACCCTTTATAGTTTTATTAATTTCAAATCTTATGAACGAAGCTCAATAATCACTATCAGTCTATGTTTATATTGGTATTTCTCTTCATAACGTAATTTTATTTCTAAATTTGTAAATCAACGTTGGAAAATTATCATTCCTGTGCACAAGTCCCTTTCACTCATAAAATATTACTTGTAGATTTCAATCATTAATTATCACGTGATTTGTTATGCCGACACGGATAACTTAAAATTAACATTTGAATAATAAATTAACCTGTACACAGGATGGATAATACCGGGCGTTTTCTTTTGCAAATTGTGTATGCCACACACAAACTAAATAATATATCGCGTCGGCTGGAAAATAGAACAGGAAAACAAACATCGTCACCGTCTTACTATGATCAAAATGTTGTATCGTTGGTATAATTACTGTATATTTAGACGCACCTTTGGTTGTATCTTTGGTTTTTTATCGTCTGGTTTCGTAGTGGAGTCTTGCGCGCTCTGCCCATCCGCCGGTCTCTGCATGTCGGCCGACGGCCGTCGGGATATCTGATCGCGTGGAGCCTGCATGTCTTTGTCGGCAAGATGACCGGGCTGTTTCTTTCTTGGGGTTGTCGAGTCGCCTATACGGTCGGTCTGCGGAATGAAAATTCATAAAAAGCAACTAAAGACATATACAATAAATTAGTCCCCTTATAAATTAATTATTCAGAATCGAACCTCTTCGTTTAATTTACAGGTGCAGGTTTTTGAGTACAATTTTACGTAAGTCAAAGCAATTCATGCATGATATAGAGGATCAAATGAGCAGCGTTCTGAGAAAACTGGGCTTAACGCATGTGCGTTTAGATTTATCTGTACATGCAAATCAGGGACGGCAATCCTCTGCCATTGGTATTTTTCTTTAAATGAAGTATCTTCTTAACGAAAATCCAAACTAGGCGTAAAGTGTTGTCCCGGATTAGCCTGTGCGGATTGCAATTACAATTTACGCCCGCGCATTTAGCTTAGTGTTTTCCAAAGCGAGATTCACAGAATCATTACCGTTGCTGATTCAGAAGAAAACCTATCTGCATATATCTAAAGAATGAGGAACTTTTATGTTGTGATAATTCCAATTTAAGTAGTAAATACGCCTATTGATTACCGGTATTTACCTTTTTAAAAGTCTCTCACATTATGTACAGAATATTGGAGCCTCGCGTGAGCTAAAAGTTTCTCGCTTCGTATAAAGATTGTTTAATAACTGCATGAGCAAATAGTCACTCACTACGTACAAAGATTTTTAATAACCGCATGAGCAAATAGTCTCTCACTACGCATACAGATTTTTAATAACCGCATGAGCAAATAGTCTCTCACTACGTATACAGATTTTTAATAACCGCATGAGCAAATAGTCTCTCACTACGTACAAAGATTTTTAATATCTGCATGAGCAAATAGTCTCTAAACGTACAAAGATTTTTAATAACCGCATGAGCAAATAGTCTCTCACTACGTACAAAGATTTTAAATAACTGCATGAGCAAATAGTCTCTCACTACGTACACAGATTTTTAATAACCGCATGAGCAAATGGTCTCTCACTACGTACACAGATTTTTAATAACCGCATGAGCAAATAGTCTCTCACTACGTACAAAGATTTTTTAATAACCGCATGCGCTAATAGACTTTCCCATTGCACAAAAAACGTTTAATTCTCGCGAGCTGAATAGCATCTCATTTCGAATACAAATGTTAAATGATCGCTTCAGAAAATGATTATCGTCTGCAAAAGAAGTTATGAATTTTGTTGTGTTTTTTTTTCAGGAAATTCCGAAAGGAACACTTTCTACTGTCTATCAGTGCATGAAAATACGGATGTCTGTAACAAAACATACCTGCAAATCACATTGAATCCTTGGTTCTATACGCAATCTTAGTATGGTCCTTTCTAGTTGATATTAGAAGAAATATTAGGAAAGTTATGTTTTGAAGCACCTACTATCTCACATAAATTACACTCATTTACTGTCTATTTTGAATTTGAAGTGCTTTAAAGTATAATTTACCTTAACACGTATGTATTATTTAGCAGAAAAGCTGCATTCACTTCGTCTAGTCTTTGAACGTATGAATCTATCCGTTATACTTGAATAGACATATCCAATGTAATTTCATGCATTTATTAATCATCTTCTTTTAATATTGTGCATCTTTACTTCTTACTCACACAGCCTGGTGCTCCAGTAAAAAAGTTTTCATCCCTGCGAGT
The DNA here is from genome assembly GCF_020536995.1 of Dreissena polymorpha. Taxonomy (NCBI): domain Eukaryota; kingdom Metazoa; phylum Mollusca; class Bivalvia; order Myida; family Dreissenidae; genus Dreissena; species Dreissena polymorpha. The sequence continues at coordinate 63,896,292 of NC_068361.1, forward strand.
ATGTAGAATCAAAGTTTGTGTTAATTATGTCAGAATTCCTTTCAAATTCGATATACGGTAAATTGGATTTCCACTGATTTTATTGAACGCGAAATCCGATATTTCATTCAAACGACGGCTTTAAACGGTCGAATGAATCACAAACTTTATTGAGCATCAATTTTTGTTTGTCAGTGTAAATAAAAGGCCGGATCAGCCAGGGTCGCGTATTAAATATTTGCCATGAATACCCCGGGTTGTCATTTGGATATTAAATTGGCCATTTAACAGATATAAGTATATTGACTTATCTCTCCAGAGTACACAGAGAACTATTTAGACCACTCCACCTATTTGATCAATATCTTAAACTGTTTAAAATACGTGTTTCACAGATAAGTGTTTGACGAAATAATCGTGAAATATCGCTTAAAGCTACCTTCATGTATACATATATCTGCTTAATACAGTTAATTGCGGTTGCGTAATTGTGACTGTTTGCACCGGCTAGTGTATTTTAGTCGCGCTCTGGCGAAATCGGGGAGTAATGAATTGTCGTCCCAGACTAACCTGTGCAGTCCTCACATGTTCATCAGGGACGACACTTTCCGCTTTTATGGCATTGTTTTTTGAAGAGGAATTATTTCTTAAGAAAAGTCCGGTCCATTCTGAGAGTGTCATCCCAAATCAGCCTGTGCGAACTGCACAGGCTAATCAGGGACGCCGCTTTACGCACAGGCTTTACTCCGTTTTCCAAAAGCGAAGCTCTAATGTTTTTATTTAGAAATGCAATTAAATTCTGTAAGGAACTTGTTGTTGGTATTTTTTAATGTTGTCATTAATTGCTTAAAATTGAAAAATGGAAATATCGGTACGTAAAAACGCAAGAATAATCAAAAAAAAGTTTAAGAAGTCGAACAAAAGTTTGCCACACATGGGCAAGAACCTATGACATTAGAATTAAAAGTTGTTCGTATGAGCCACTCGGAAATCACTGCTGTTCTGCTGTATGGTGTTTGTTTTGTGTGTGTTTTCAATATGTGACAGCAAGTTGGAAAATTAAACTTTTGAACATTTGTTAACAAGTCCCATTAACATGTGGTTTACAATTTGAAATGTCATTTTTATTTAATCACGGAAGTTGTTGTTGTTGTCTTTGGTCAGCTTTAAAGTTCGTCCTATTTGAATTGTTACCGTATACACCTTTTATAACAATGTACCAAACTTTTGTTTTTAAGTTAAATGATAGTTATGTTATTGCTGTGTTGTTGTTTTTGTTGTTCAATGAATCCTAAGTTCAAGCTCCGTTCTTGCTTATTAAAAATGACTGCGAAAATATGTTATTGTAAAACGCATGCATCCAACATTGTATTGATACCAATTGATACTTCACTTTAATCAATAGATTTAAGCTTAATTTAAGAGTCAACCGCATGTAAACATCTACTGTTACATGTACCTTAACATCGCAGCGTTACGCATAAAGCAATCGAATACCAATATACCAATAATAATAAAGTATAGTGATACATTTTATACTGGAACATCATCTTCATTAATAGTTAAATAATAATTCAGTATGAATTGCCTAATATAAAATTTGTGCTAAAGTAATTATCGATTTCCAATCACAAGCGTTAAAAACACTTACGTCAGTAATTTAAATATATTTCAAAATTAAAATGAATAACTATAAAACACCATTTAAGTACAGCAACTCATATAATACATTTTATTGAAATGAGATGAATACGGTTAAAAGTTTTAGATTATTCTAAAAATAAATCTTATTTTGGATTCAAACCAAATGTTTTTCGCATACTAAAAATACAGACTTGACCTAATACTTTTCGACCTGCGTGTTTACAATTCATAAAATCTCTGTGCAAACCGGATATACCAATATGATAGAAAATCAAAACACTTTAACAATCACATGCAGCCCAAACTACGTCATAAACACAGGAATCAACTTCGTAATTTAAGATATTCTGTATTTGCGGATTTAAAGAAAACACGTGTGCGCGAATGATATATGTGTTTCATTGCTAAAAAATATGTAAATAACCAGGCTGTGATAAGACGACACATCTTAGTTTAATCGTATTTTTAGGACCGACATTAAGAGCCTCACAATGTATAAATTACACCATTCCGCATGCGTTATGTTTATCTTTTGTGGAACGCTAAGTATTTAATGACAATGAACCAGCACTCAAAATAGCTGTTTATTTACAGGTATCTTAAATGACATCGGCTGGAAACCTGCTAACAAAAAATGTTTTCTATGAAAACATGTTCTACTATCATGCTATGTTCATTCAGATTATTAACACGGTCTAGTGGGTCCAGATTATACCGGTTATAAGGCAAGAAGGGTAATGAAAATGTATGAGCATATGACAGACATGGATATGCCCTTGAACACATGCAGAAAGGGCTCACGTACGTGAATTACATATATGGTAATGTTCTTAATGGCGTGTAGCTAGGGCACACATATGCGGACAATAAATATTGGTATGTTCCAAAAGAAATGCAATAAGGGCGCACATATGTGGATAACCAACATTGACATGTTCCGAAGAAAAGGCAGCATAGAAACGTATCTGGATAACGCATAAATGGACTTCTATATTAAATATCTTGATAATTTACATAGTCCAGTGTTACATGACACGGTACGTGATCATAAGTTGTTTTACTATAGACAGGAAATTTTTCTGAGTGTCTAGCTAACTAGTATGTTAACTTACATTGCCTGTTTGAAGACGGTCTGCATTCTTGTCATCTTCGGCAAGATCTCGTCTCGGAGTTGCGTTGACCTGCTCTGTCCGCGCCGTCTGGATCGGCGGCAGAGGGGCCGAGGACCGAAAGGTCGGGCAGTCGGGGCTGTCACGGTTCGCCCTTTGACTCTCCCGTCCCAGGCCGGTACGCGAGACGTTGCCTCGTAAAATTGGACTGTTTCTGTTTAATAGTAATGAATACCTGTTTAGTAACTCTGCTTTTTCGGTGTCATTGTAATTTTCCTGTAAGTACCGCGGTACAATTGGTTTTGACTTAGATTCCTCTGGTTCAAGAAAAGGCGTGAGACGCCCTAATGTGTTTAAATATGCGTCACTTTGCGCATGCGCGGCGAGGATGGGCACTAATGCTGATGGGTTATTTTTCAAGAACACAATGGCTCCGTACAGCTTCTTTTCGTCGTTGGAGTACGCGGTATCGATGTGATGCGTGACCGGTGACACACCGAAGTCCTTTATCAACCTTGTTGTCACCGCGTTCTTCTGACGTGGTGACGTCACAGTCAGCACGTGCTTGTCCCGCTCTTTGACATTCTGTCCCACCTTCGGGGGCTTATGGACTCCCTGGCGGATACGCTCGAGCTCTTTCTCTATGAGCCTCTTCTCTTTATCGAGTGCCGCCAGCCGGTACTGCGCCACGAACTCCGCTCCCAGTAGCTGACTCTCGGCGCGCTTAGCCTCCCGTCTGTTCTTACTGCGCGCCAACTCCTGGGACTTGATCATCTGGCTGTACCAGCTCATTTCCGTCACACCAGATTTTTAAGTAGCACCGACTGTTTAACCGTAAGCCAAATTATTAAAAATTATCTTAAAGACGGCATTATATTTTTCTTTAATTTTATCTGGTTATACAAGACCATTTGTCGCAAAGTTTGCCGTTCAAGTGAGTTACACAAAAATAAAATAAACTTCAATAGTATATTGTAACCGCTGTTTGCCGTATGAGCAACTTTCCGCACGAATTGGATGAACTTCTTTAATTACAAACGTATATATCGACTTCACTTATTTCAAGTTGAATGTCTGGTAGTACTGGCATATATATGAATAGTCGACGCGAGTAACTTAATTAAATTAGTACATTAAAAAAAACAGTGCGTTTGTTTTCCTCGTTATTGTCCAAGTTGAGCTCTACGTCACGTGGGCATTCATCTGGACTGGCATTTCTGAAACGATATGATGTTTATGTTTGCCAGTCATTGTACTTCATTGTACTTCATATCTGATTAAATTAAATTCATTTCACCAAAGACAGATGTATGTCTTATCTTTGTTGTCGGTGCAATTGTTGTTATTAATGTTGTTGTTGTTGTTTTAAAAAATATATATATTTCTAATTTTTTATTTAAAAAAACAACACATAAGCACGATATCTACTGCTTATTGACATAAAAAGATGAAAGTTTAACAGGAAATTATGAAATCTGAAAAGCAATCAACACAGCTCGAAAATGTAAACACTTGAAATATGGTATTTACGTCCGAGAGTTTGATAAAACATGTATAAAATAATCCGTGATATAATCTTACAATGTTAATAAGTCTCGAATAATGTACTTGAACATGCCATGAACGAAAGAAGGCTGACTATTTTGTAAGTATAAACACTTTATTGTTATTCCACAAGCACAGAAAATAAAATGCAGGTGCCTCACTCCAAAAAGAAAAAAAATAATAATAACTGCACTGTGCAATTGCACTCGACGTTATGATTGCTTAAGAAATATTTCCAATTAGAAACCAACATGCTTTCAAAAATGTGATAGGGAAATGGTCCGCATTTGTGAGCATTTGCGATAAATCACTAATAAGCACATGGGGGCAAATATAATTAATGTCAGTTGATCATTGCATTCAAAGACACGAGAAATATAAATACTCGTTTGAGATAACCGGACTTATTATTTACGCAAAAATGTAAGTCCTGTTTCTATTCGAATTATGATAACATTGACTGTTATCGGAGTTCATTCAAGTTGCCCATAACCTGGAGTGTTGTCTCCATAGCGTGTAGCAAAGTTTTTGGAACTGATTAGTAAACAGCTGGTATATGAAGCATAAGGGCCCTTGTTATCAACTCTCTTAATACATATCTTTAATTTACGTTAGTGTATGGAATACGTAGCCTAATAGCTATTAAAGCTACCATGTAAAGCTGTAAGTCAAGTCTGTATATTTGTGATCTTGTCCGTTATAATGATAATATATTTTCGTAACTGATGTTAACAAATAATGACTCGTTAATATTGCTATACTATTTTTTAAGTTTTAATCAAACTTAATCAAATACAAGTACAAAGCTGTAATACATTTTCATTTTAATCTGTTTTTCTTCGTATGTCTATGCTCTATATACATATATATTCTTACCAAAACATACGCCTTGATTAAGTTCCTTCGAGTTGGTGTGTTTACTTGGAACTGTCCGATTGGTATTTCCAATTTCACATGTAGGCAATGCTATATTAATTACTCGCTCGTTACAAGATCCTGTGATTCAGACGGGACAAACACGCACGTGCACGTCTTCTGTTTGCTTAATACCATGTGCGACAAAGAAAACTAATATAGCACATAATTTGCTTATTTCCAAAACAACTAAAACAACAACTGACTATACAACTTAAGCGTTTCCAGATTCTTGAGTAGTGTTGAATACTGCTGAGTAACACATGCGGTACTATTTTATTATGTGAATGGTACTTAAACGCCGCGTTGAGTCGATGACACGGTCTCAGATCGTAAGATTGTTTCTTTTGTCTTTGTAATCAGCACATCTTACATTTTGTAAAGCGTGTTTTGATATCATAATGACCGTTGGAATGTATATATTAAAGATGAACTATTTTTTGTAACGATTTAAATGAACTATATACATACTGTTTGTGTTGATGCCAAAAGGAGTTGTAAGGTTTTTATAAACTGTTTTTGTTTGTGTACGATGTAGGATTGCCTGTGACCAATTTTTTGACAAGTCGTTTGCCATACATGTAGTGATATCACGATTAAATTTGGAATCAATCATTAAGTCTTAGCACATGAGGCTATCGTCGCAATCCATGTTATCACGACATTAAGGCTGGTATTAACCTTGAAAATTGTGTCGTGGCTGATAGTTCGACAATGTGGACGATGGTATACTTTCACTTTTAACCGATTTACCCCAGCCTAATTATTTGTCTATTATTTTCGTTACTTCGCTGTATTATAAATAAAAACGAATGTCTCTTTATAATAAAAAATGCACATTTTAACATTAAATTGAACTCTTCAATGAAGAAGACCTATCCAGCACCTTATCTATGGACTCGACAGTAGAACCCATCGACATCACTGAAAACCGAATGAGAAGGCGTTTGCTAGACCTTTATACCCATATAAGGCACAAGGACTACCGCCAAAATTCATTAAGGAATTTGCAAGCGAAATCGTCCATGCACTGACCCTACTGTGTCAAGCCTCCTTGGCACAAGATCAAGTATCCGATGACTGGAAGCCTGATATGGTAACTCCAATATTGAGGAAGGGCAATAACACAGCTCCTGCAAAATTCATGCCGATATCCCTGACAACAGTCTATTGTAGTCATTGTAAGACCATGGAGCACATCGAAAGCAGTAAGTTTATAAAAGACCTGTAGCACCATTGTATCCTCAATAACGGCCAGCATGGTTTCATGACAAGACGTTCATAGGAAAGCCAGCTTGTTCTTGTTATACAAGACATTGCGACAAGCTTATACGATGGTGACCAGATTGATGCGCGGCAACTTTATTTTAGCAAAGCCTTCGACACTGAAGGTACCCCACATGCGACTCTCGTTATATGGAGATATAATAAGATTCAGTTGTAATAAATAAAAATGGCTTTATAGTTGACATCGATAATATGTTTAACCTCCAATAAGGGACATATTTATAAAGTGAATTGATCTATATAGAAACATATCAGACACATTCTTATCAGGCCGATTTCTTTAAATTGGTATGATGCAAATTCCATGTAACAGATTGTAAGAAAAAGCCACCATTCAAAATGATATGCGTCTGTGTTTAGCGTCTTTGTTTTCGCACATTATCATTATTGCATCGAGTCGCATTTCAACTTATCAAACAAGTTACACTTTACTTTATATAGCTATCACTGAAATTCCATTTCTATCAAGATGAACCAACATCTGTGTGTTCACACGGACGTCCGCACAACTGATATCTCAGAGATCAGGCATTTTGACAGTGATCCCTTTTAAAGTGAACATTCATTTATACAGACGTGTTGGAAAAACATTTACATTTTTAGAAGTAAGCGTTTCTCCTGTGTTTTTGTTTGTTTTCTTTGTTGACATTTAAAAGTGTTTTTCTTTATTTTACTGCTAGGTTCATAACAAACCTGTTTGACCAAATAACAGACCGGACAATTGGAGGCTAGTATAAGCTTTGTCCTTGTTTAAATACAAGATATTAATTCTTGAGTAAATTTTGAATATTTCTTTTAAGCTTTATTTCTTTCGATGTCGGTTAGTAAGATGTAAGAACATGGGAACGATTTGCGCTTTTAATAACAGTAATCAGTAAATTGAATTCGTATAGCTTTAATCATAAACAACACAAATTACTAGGGTTAAGAGTCTTTTTTACTTACTGTTTTATTTCTGGCTTTGTAATACAGTTGTGAATGAATTGTTATGCAAGCGATGTCTAATATTTCTGAAATCTAACAAACCAAGCCATACAAGTGTAGACGGATTGTTTCTTGATTGTATTCGACGTATACTTTTGAAGGCCTGGTCTCATATATATGTACGGTATGTCAACAGATTACCTTTAAATTAAACTTTCACATGAAACTGAAACTTGTTGATTGAACTAAACGCAAAGGACTAATTGATCGCTTTTTAATGATCGTTTCTCAACTATAAAATAAATAACTGAAAATCATAATCGTGGTCTAATATATATATATTAAAAAGCGATCAATTTGTATATATATATATATATATATATATATATATATATATATATATATATATATATATATATATATATATATATATATATATATATATATATATGACAAAACCGGTTAATCTTAAATCAATGAGTCCGTAGTTGTAGTGTTTTTACGTATTTAATGCATATTTGATTGCAGGTCTGTGAACGCAATCCACTGTAAATGCAGCAGGTGGCATACTGTCTGGCCCTAGGCCTCTTCGTCCTTATCATGGGGTACGTATAAGAAAACATAAATTGAGCCTCATTTAAGGAAAACTGGACTAAATGCATGTTCGTAAAGTGTCATAACAGATTGGCATGTGAAGTCCGCATTTTCCGCCTAAACTGGATTTTCGCTGAGAAGATACTTTCTAAATGCCGATTAGCCTGTATGAACAACGCATGTGTTCATTCATGAGCATTCATGTTTTATTTTAGATATCCAAAAGTTTTATATTTTGTATATGGTCATCATGTACAACGCGCCCTAACATTTGACTTTGGTTCATGGTCACCATATTGAAAAGGTGAGATTTTTCCAGTTACTGCGGATTTCCCCCCCCCCCCCCCAACACAAGAACAATCCAACATTAAAAATAATAGGTCATCCCCCCCCTCCCCAGCCCCTACCAATACTAACGTAATTCAGTTTCGGCTCGGAGGGCCCTCATTAACTTTGAAAAAAAATATTCCCGTTCTGGGAAAACTGAGTTTAATGCAGGTGCGGAAAGTGTCGTCCGAGATTAGCCTTTGCCATCCGCTTATATAGAGTATAAAGTATCTTCTAAACGAAAATCCAGTGTACAAGGAAAGTTTTGTTTATGTTTTGCGTTTGCAAACTGCACAGGCAAATCTGGGACAACACTTTTCGCACGTGCATTAAGCCCAATTTTCCCAGAACGAGGCTCGACAACAAAAGCTTAAAATTTCATTTCTCAGCAAATACCGCCACTTGGAGCGGTCCGACATTCAACGCCTCTGTCACTCGAGTCAGTTTCAAAAACAAATACAATTACATAATAAATAATTGTATTAAGAAAGTGCAGTTATGAACCAACGAATGTCAAAACTTTGAAAACTGGAAAATGCAATAAATCAGGGACTATGACACAAAGCCCAGATCCTCACAGCTTTGGTTCGGAGGGACCTTATTATAAACTTATTTCAAAATTCAATAACAATGAATGCTTTATTCTTGCGTTACTCTTCCCTCCAGTATCCAGCGCCCAATATCCCTTATGAACCGGGTGCTCAAATAAAGCTGTACAAGTTTAAAGGCCCAGTTCAATACTTCTTATTTTACCGCTTACCCCCACCCACCCCCGCCACCATCACCTACACCAAATCCGGTCTTTTATATCATATGGCATTCTATTGTGGACCCATTGCAGCGGAGATCAATGCACGGGCGCAGAGGAAACAGTACAGTAAAAACTTTTTTACAGGTGAGGCAGCTGAGAAAAGATGATCATTACAAATATTTTATGGTGGAGTAGTACACAGAGTGGAAACCGCATGGAAAGGCCATACACTCTATTAACTCGTTAAAAATATCTGGAAATTTAACGCGACAAATTGTCCTAACTTGCAAAGAGTTTGTAGTGGCATTAATTTGTTGCATTACCTTGTCCTCGCTTCCAGTATCCATTGTCACCCAGAACGGCCCAACATACCCGTCGACCCGGTGGCTCAAGCCATCTTCCAGACGGCGGAGGCGAACCGAACCCCCGACGGCTTCCTCACGCAGGAAGAGATGACAGAGATCTTCCAGCGCTTCGACATGAACGGTAAGAAACACGCAGCGGTAAGAAACACGCATCAGTAAGGAACACACATCGGTACGAAACACGCATCAGTACGAAACACAACGCTACGAAAAACGCATCGGTGTGGAAAAAACATCGGTACGAATCACACATCGGTACAAAATACACATCGGTACGAAACGCAAACCGGTACGAAACACACATTGGTCCGAAACACACATCGGTACGAAACTCGCATCTGAATGAAACACACACCGGTACGAAACACGCATCGCTACGTAACAAGCATCGGTACGATACACGCTTCGGAATGTAACACGCCTCTGTACCAAACAAGCATCGGTACGTAGCACACATCGGTGTTCAACACACATCGGTTCAAAACAAACATCGGTTGAAAACACACATCTGTCTGTTACAGTTATACGATAATTGCATAACTGTTACATGTTCTCTTATTTATTGAAAAAATATTTATATCAAGGTGTTAACTGGCTTGTACTACATTTAAGAAATAATATTTTTCTATCGTGGTTTGTTGTCGAATAACCCACAGTAAGGAGTATAGATGCGTAGGAATTAAATCACGAGTGCGAAGCTCGGGTGATTTGATAACACGCATCTATACTCCTTAATGTGGGTTATTCGACAACAAACGTTGATAGAAAAATATTATTTCGATTCCAACACGATTCTGATTGATTTGGTTCAAGCTTTTGGACGTGAACTATATTTTTCAATACTCTTCCCTTCTTAGTAAAAAGTTCACTATTTAATGACGTTATTGAATTGTACAAACATATGACGTCGTTTTCACTCATAAATATTTTGCAAATGACGTCACTTTCATTGAGAGCAACAATCGAAGAAACTAAAAGACGTCACGTTTATTGATGCTACTTTCAGCTGACATGCTATAAATGTTTTCTTAATTACGTTTCTTAACAAATAACATTCTTTGCATGCGTCGTTATGCCACTTATCACCAAATATACAATTTGTAGTTTCAATTCATTTATATACATGCTACATTTATTACATGTCTTTTTGAGCGGGTTTTAGCACGTGCATTTTACTGCAATATTGTCTTTATTTATTCGAAACTATTTTCAAAACATTAAGCGCCGCCCATACTTTATTGCAGAATAACCCACACTTGATTTCCTTCTTTGTGTATAGAAAACAAGTCGCGTTCCGTGTTAGAATATAGAGTAATTTTAGAACCTGAAAATATAACTGTTAAAACCATATAGTAAATATAAATGTAGACATATCTTGTTAACTTTAAACAGCTACATTTTCTTGCCAAATCAACTGTTTTGAAAAGTGGATTACGACCAGCATGCTATAGTAGAAACAATTAAACATAAAACGGGATAAAGTCAATGTTTGACAGAAACGCTTGCATCAGTCTAGCGTGTTTAGTAGTGTTGCCTACCACGTGTTTACTAGTATCGTCTACCACACGGCTGATTCCTAAACTTTGGTTTGAGTGCATATTTGACCCGTATGACACTATGCCAGAGGGACTTTAAACTCCTGACAGAGCATCCAAAGCTGGGCAGGTAGAGGACTGACGAATATCAGCCACCTCTCCTCGAGGCTACGAGGTATAAGGAGGATCACTCAAGACAGAAGATCGGCAAGTCTCCTGAGACAAGGAAAAGCCGGAAAATAAACCACTGACTGATGCACTGGGAAAAAGTGCGCATAACTGCGGTGCAACGCTTTCCACTCCAATAATTGAGTGATTGTGAAGAAGTCCTTTCATGCAATAGATAAAAACATTATTCGATTCTATATTTGATCGTTACCTCTGAGTGACGACTGACTGTGTTCACTGGGAACCAACTTAGCTTGTGCGTAACGTGTTATCCCAGATTCGCCTATGTAGCCCGCACATGCAAATCAGGGTAGACACTTTCCGCTTTCATTGAATTTTTTGTTTAAAGAAGGTCTTTTCTGTACGAAGATCAAGTGTATACGGTAGGCGAAAAGTGTCGTCCCTGATTAGCCCGTGCGGACTACACAGGCTGGTAGGAACGACACTTTATGATCATGCATTAAGACCGGTTTTCCCGAAACGTGACTCATATTTTATGGTAGATCAATGCAATATAGTGGATTCTACCACGGCACGTGACTTGTTTTCTATATATAAAGACGGAAAACTACTGATGGTTATTACCCCGATATATACCAACGGTTGTTTAAAGTTACCTCACTTTGATTGTCCGCGTACTGTTTATGAATGAAGACGACGTCATTTGATTTTAATTGTTGTGGTGACGTCACGTTTTCGCGGAAAAGTGGAGGACGTTCGGTTAATATAATGCTCATTTAGCTATAACCTTGAAATCGCGGATAACTTATTGATGAAATCGTGTTAGAATCGAAATAATCGACGTGTAACCGTTGGTTATTGCGGTAATAACTAACGGTATGTCGTTCCGATGCTTGTTATCAAACCACTCGGGCTACGCCCTCGTGGATTAATTCCTACGCATCGAAACTCCATCACGTTGGTTATTACCGCAATAACCAATAGTTACCCGTCGATTATTTCGTAAGTAACCATTGGAAGGGTAATATATCCTTTAAAGCAAAAGGTAGCCTTTATACTTCTTCGTAGCTGACGGCAACATAGACGAGACGGAGTTCATCGCGCACTGGACGCTGCTGAAGCTCGGGGACCTCGAGCACGCGGTGACGCTCTTCCACCGGGCAGACACGGACAGGAACGGGGAGATCTCCAAGAACCCCGACTTTGCGAGGCTCTTCTATTACTTCGACAGAGACGGTGTGTAATAATTCTCATTATAAATAATTGAGCTCCGCTCTGGGAAACCGAGGCTTAATGCATGTGCGTAGTGTCGTCCCTGATAAGCCTGTCCTGTGCAGTAAGCACATGCTAATCAGGGACACTTTACGCTTTTATGGATTTTTTTTGTTTAAAGAAAGTCTCATGTATACAAAAATCCAGTTACGTCGGAAAGTGTCGTCCCCGATTAGCCTGTGCGTACTGCACAGTCTTATCAGGACATGCCAGTTTTCCCAGAACGCGGCTCATATAATTATAATAATTAATAATAATAAAGGCCGATTGGTCATATGTCACGAAACAGATACTTGTTCCTGTATTCACATCGTCCATCTATTAGGTGTGTATAGTTTCCTTAACAAGAGTACATTTTTATATTATCAATGGTGATTAATAACGCAAAAATGCAAGAAACATGTTAATAGATGGCAGTGAACAAATGATACATCTACGCAAATTAGTCCCATTCTAACTGTTTATATTTTATATTTCAATTTTTGTTACGACCTTTACAGGTGACCATAAAATCGCAGAGTCGGAGTTCCTCGCGGTTTGGTACAGCTTGTCCACATAAAACATATCGCGTATCTGTCACTGACAATAAAATAAATTACTGACGTATCCGCTTTGCGAGTGTTATCCGTGATTTTTGTTCAGGTATTTGGCATGACTACTATAACGAAAGCATAAAGAAAGTCTATTCTTCGCAAAAATCAAATTTAGGCGGAAAGTGTCGTCTCAGATTAGCCCAACTACACTTTACGCACACGCAATAAAACCCCCTTTTCACAGAGCACGGCTCATATACATGTCACGTTCTCAAGCGTCCGTGGTGAAAAGATCAGCGCAAAGTTTGTAAGTTAGATAACAGCTATCATATTTGTATATACAACATGTATGGGGTCTTGAATCAGAATATAATCTTGTTTTTGAACAAGGGCTGTTTGTAAAACATGCATGCCCCCTATATGGGCTGTCAGTTGTAGTGGCAGCCATTGTTTGAATACGTTTTTGTCACTGTGACCTTGACCTTTGACCTGAAAATCAATAGGGGACATCTGCCAGTCATGATCAATGTACTTATGAAGTTTCATGATCCTAGGCCTCATTATTCTTGAGGTATCATCCTGAAACCATTGTACTGCTTCGAGTCACTGTGACCTTGACCTTTGACCTAGTGACCTGAAAATTAATATGGGTCATCTGCCAGTCATTATCAATGTACCTATGAAGTTTCATGATCCTATGCGTAAGCATTCTCGAGTTATTATCCAGAAACCATTTTACTATTTCGAGTCACAGTGACCTTGACCTTTGACCTAGTGACCTGAAAATCAATAGGGGTCATCTGCCAGTCATTATCAAAAGGTGACCTTGACCTTTGACCTAGTGACATGAAAATCAATAGGGGTCATCTGCCAGTCATTATCAATGTAACTCTGAAGTTTCATGATCCTAGGCCTAAGCTTTCTAGAGTTATCATCCTGAAACCATTTTACTGTTTCGAGTCACTGTGACCTTGACCTTTGACCTAGTGACAAGAAAATCAATAGGGATCATCTGCCGGCCATGATCAATGAACCTATGAAATTTCATGATCCTAGGCATAAGCATTCTTGAGTTTTCATCCGGAAACCATTTTACTGTTTCGAGTCACTGTGACCTTGACCTTTGACCTAGTGACCTGAAAATAATTAGGGGTCATCTGCCAGTCATGATCAATGTACGTATGAAGTTTCATGATCCTAGGCGAAAGCATTCTTGAGTTATCATCCGGAAACCATTTTACTATTTCGAGTCACTGTGACCTTGACCTTTAACCTAGTGACCTGAAAATCAATAGGGGTCATCTGCCAGTCATGATCAATGTACCTATGAAGATTCATGATCCTAGGCCTAAGCATTCTAGAGTTATCATCCTGAAACCATTTTACTGTTTCGAGTCACTGTGGCCTATGACCTTTGACCTAGTGACCTGAAAATCAATAGGGGTCATCTGCCAGTCATGATCAATGTACCTATGAAATTTAATGATCCTAGGCCTAAGCATTCTGGAGTTATCATACAGAAACCATTTTACTATTTCGAGTCATTGTGACCTTTACCTTTAACCTAGTGACCTGAAAATCAATAGGGGTAATCTGCCAGTCATGATCAATGTACCTATGAAGTTTCATGATCCTAGGCCTAAGCGTTCTTGAGTTATCATCCGGAAACCATCTGGTGGACGGACCGACCGACGACTGACGGACATGCTCAAAACAATATACCCCCTCTTCTTCGAAGGGGGGCATAAAAATAATGCAACAAGTCTTCCTCTGCTGAACACGTGTTTTATTTCTCATACATGAGACGTGACAATGCTTTCTACGGACAAAAACGGAATCGGTATTGTCAGACCTAACTTGTAAAGAGCATACTATGAAAACGGTAGTTCTTTGCTGGGAACTAATTTTTTCTTCTTATGCCGGTATATGAAATTATATGTTATTATAGTGAAATGTCTATTGATCACAGTACTCAAATATTTTCAATATCAAATTCCGAAGTGTGATTTTTTTTACATCGAACAGCAAAGTAAAGCATGTGATGGGTCAGTTAAGAGAGTACTACGGAAACTGGTGGTTGAAGAATAGCTGGTGAGGCGTTTGAATGCATTTGAACCGCGCTCTATGAAAATGGGATTTAATCATGTTAGTAGTGTCGCCCCAGTTAAGCCTGTGCAGCCAGCCAAGGCTTATCAGTGATGGTGCTTATAAAAGACTTATTTTAAACGAAAATTCCATGAAGGCAAACAGTGACATTCCTAATTATAAATAAGCCTTTGCAGACAACACAGCAAAATCTGGGACAACACCTAACGCACACGCATTCAGCCCCGCTGTATCAAAGCAGGCTTATGTTACAAACCCTTGAGGTACAGGAATATAACCATTGTTGTTATAATAATGTATGATCGAAGAAACTGTGATCATGTTAACAGATCAGTTATATTTATAAACAATCAGTACAAAAAGGAAAAGGAAATACAAAGCAATACAAAATTGAAATGAACTGAACTGATATTTTATGTTGAATACAACTACATGTACATACAGTATAAATTCAATAGTTGTACAAGTTTATAAATTTGCAACATCAAAAAGCTACATTTGAATAAAATCAACAGAAATCAGGTAAAGATATATATGAGTAAACGATGCATACAACCCTATACTATGCATAGGACCTGAAGCTCTCACATGGTAGAAATCGACGTCGACACAAAAACTAAAGGGTTCGTAAAATTCATATGTTGTAGAAACTTGATAATGACTCGTTCTCTGTTATAACTGTTGATATGTACCTAAACAAAGGTTACGTTAACAATGCTAGCCAAATAACTGAATTATCCTCATTTCTGAGTACCTTCATATAAAATTGGGATATTAAAATCAATTAAAGGATGCTTGAAATGGAGATAAATATTTCCATACAAATAAATATTTCCCACGAATAAAGTTGTGTCGGGTCCAACAATTTTGCCCTTTTTTAGCCAATCAAGTAAAATTTCACCTCACAACCAGTATTATGAGCAAAGACAAACAACCTTCAATTCTATATGTTCAGGCTTATTAAGGGAAAATATGTTTTTGATGAAAAAAAATGTTGGCACAATAATTATCCTTGAGGCATTTTATTTCAGAAAAATACTTCCAAGTATGGCAAACAGTGAACTTGAATATACAACACTTTAAACAAAAACAGTTTAGTTTGTTCTTGCGGTTCTTATTCTTAAATAGTATTGCGAAACAAGAGATTGCCAAGCAATATGGTCCCCTACCGTTAAAACTCCACCATTGTCAGTAAAAAAAAATTACATTTTTTTATTTGTTGCCATAGCAACCAGAATTCTTGACGTAGGAACAAAATAAAATGACGGGCATACTCTCCATATTGCCATCCATCCATGTTTCAAGTTTTATGAAAAAATATGAAGAACTTTTAAAGTTATCGCAGGATCCAGAAAAGTGTGACGGACAGACAGACAGAGAGCAAACCATAAGTCACCTACGGTTTCACCGGTAGGGGACAATAAATCACAACGCAACTGTCATGTGGAGATTCAGTTACAGATTGTTATAACTTAATAAGGGCAAGGTTCAAAGATTGACAATTTCATAATATTCCAAACAGTTGTTCACTTTTAACTTTTTTACACAAACTAGCAAAATATATAAACATATGTGAACAAGCACCTTTAATATTGATTAATGATTATTATGCATATGAGGAATTCCAATTAAATTTGAATTATGCTACATGATAATTAACAGGTATAGAATGTATATACCGATGAGCACATTTTATAGTAAAATCTTAGAAAATGGACGAATTTGCATAACAAATTATACATGATCTGTTAAACATTGTGTCAATTACAACCTGGCGTCTAACATTATGCTGATTAGATCTTAAAGATGCAAAATTCTCAAACTGATCATTAAATTGAACCAAGGTAAAAAAACAAAGTACATACATTTTACTGGCCTTGAATATGTTAACATCAAAACGACTACATGCAGAAGACATCTGGAGAACTTTTTTGATAATATAATAATATAAAACAAAGGCTGGACTTGCAATATAATCCTTTTAAAAATGTGTTCAAACTAAACAAGCAACATAGAAAGGATAGAAAATAACATAAACATGCAGAAGAAAATTAAAAAAAAATCACAAGATGTTTGCAAAAAAATCTTTCAGCTGAAATAATTGCTTCATAAAAATGTAATACATATGAAATATACATATATATTTTATATACATGAACAAGCTTATGTTCTACAAACTTACAGCATTATCTAAAATTTTGCTAAACTGCAATACAATCTAAACACAGAATGGTCGAGTAACATAAATATTGATATAAACTCAACACAAGAGATAAGAAACATGCCACAACAATTTGTTACAAAAGGACGACAACTGAAACATATTTTGGCACTAAACTATCCTGACACATCGAAGGTCTGTACAATGCAAGTAGTCCTACAATTTAATATCAAAAGATTAAATACGTAAGTATGCCCATATCTTATAGACAAAACAAGATGTGATGACATATTAATGGTTATTCTTATACCATATTCTTTGATTTTCATGTAAAACTTTTAGAAATCCATATAATCCAGAATAACAAATTGTCTTTATTGAAATAAAAGTGTTAACACCAAAATGGTGTCACCTATTCTGTAGTTGCAAATAAAGAAAACTATTCAGGAATTATAGCAAAACATTAAAATAAAACGTATTAAAGACAAAGTTAAGATGCTTAAGGACTATTAACTTGTTGTATAAACTTCTGTGCTACATACACTTGTACACCCTGTGGCTTTAAGAAACGATTGCAAGGTTTGAACAAAGACAGAACCATTGTACACATTAAATGAAATCGTTTGCTAATTAAACCTTAATATTACACATAAATTTACATGCTACCTTCTTATAAACTGTGACCCATTTCGCTCATGCCATATGACCTTTATCAGAGCTTCCCACTGCTCAGAAAATAGTGTAGACAAATAGTATTTTCTTAACCTAAAAGTGATTATTTGTGGCCATGGGCTCATTGGAGAAAAGGAGAGTAAGCACTGCTTTTTAATCAACAGTGGTACAGTAATAATCAGTCACTGATTTGAACAGTAGATGGGCACTTGTTTATGGGTTTTGAACTATGGATATACCTAGTTTTTTGTGCTGATGGTAGTAAACGTGCTGCACACAAAAATGATAAACCAAGTGCTTGGTAATGCTAGGTAGAATGCATAACGAGATGGATTGTCTTTATTATTCTAGTTAAATTATCCACTTTAATGATACCCTTAAATCATTTAAAAATCCAGAATTAGCAAGCTAAGCTTCACAAAACATAAGCATTAGAATGAATGTAAACATGCAGAGTAACACAAACAATATTTGTGTGGCCAGCCATGATAAGGTGGGTAAATATTAACAATAAAATGCTACAAAAACATCTTAAACTGAAGCCAAAAGCAGATTAAGATAAATATATAGCCCATAAAGCAAACAGTAAAGCTCTTGCATGATGGCTTTGGTTTAAAGCAAAGACATTAAATGAAGAGCACAAGCCATAGATTATGTTAAAGTAATAAAAGATCAATTTTATCTACTATTTTGGAGTCGTCAGTATTTTGACAGGAAACATATCTTAATGCATACTCTTACATAATAATATGTTCCAAGCAAAGTGTCATTCATAACTGTCAAAAATATGAAATGCTGACTTCTTTTCTAATCATAATCAAATAGGTACATAATTATGAAATTAATTCTTGAACAAATATTTTCTACTCATCATTTTAACATGAAATGCAGTAATATCCTAATGAACAACATACTGGTTAGTTACCATGACACATGAAATCTTGTAAGGCAAACATTTCCAAACATAAAGAATACAGTCACAAAGAGCAAACTATGCATGCAAAATGTTTGCAAACATCAAAATCACTGTTTGTACAGATCTAATCTTGTAATCATATTATTCCAATAAAAGGACTTCATCATCATAATAAGTTGCTTAGGTCAGTCATGTTCAGAAATACAACAGTTTCTAGAAGGAAAACAAGACAAATACTTTTGAACTTTCTACTTGTTTAAATCCTTATATTTAATAACAACAATGACAACCGAAAGCCATACAGTCAGGCAGACATATCATATTGTTACACTAACAGTTTTACATTCATGACAAGAGTAGCTTTGTCAACAAACACATTTCTGTTTTTTTTTAGGATATTAAATTTTGATGAAACAAATGCCTTTAGAGGGACACTTATACAGAGTTTAAGATTTGGGTAGTTCGTTGTTCTCTGAGGTCAAGTTGGCGCCAACCCCAAGGTCATGGTGGTCATAACACCATAATTATAGTTGATGGTGTTCCATAACCATGGTTACTGTGCAGTGGGTGTCTCTATGTCGATGTTCTTGAAGCAGCCGGTGGGAAGTGAGTCCATGATGTCCTTGACATTCTGAACGTCCTTCTCCAGCCCGGACAGGTCCTGGCTGTACTCCTGCACCCACACCTTCAACTGCAGCAAAGGGAGATAATCATGTGCTATTAAATTGGATTTAATAAAGGGAGATATTGATGTGTTATTGAACTGGTTTTAATAAAAATGTCAAATATGTATGCAATACCTTCATCTGTGGGAAAGGCAGAAACACACATGTATGAGTCATGCCCTGGAAATACTGGGCTTCATGCATGTGAAGTAAGTGTCATCCCAGATTAGCCTGTGCAGTCCGCATAGGCTTACCAGACACAACATTTTTCACTTTATTATATTTTTGGGTTTAAAGGAAGTCTCTTCTTAGCGAAAATACAGTTTAGGCAGAGTTTCAATTCTGATTAGCCTGTGACTGTGTGAACTGTTCATTATAACCATTCTGGTTGAAAAAAGTTAAACTTGCTTCACAAAACTTCGCTTGCCGAAAGGTTCAGTATTGGGTGTTATCAATTGAAGAGAATTGAAATTCTGAAATTGTTGGTACACAATAGCATCCCTGTTTGACCAGCAGAAGGTCATCTTTTGAGCAATCTTTCAGTCAGTAAATCACCGCCTTGCATTCACAGTATTATAAAGGAATCCCTGGCTGAAGTAACAAAACATTGATATTTAATTGGAAATTGCTCCGGGCTAAAGCCATGTACATAGAATGTCGTCCCATATTAAATTAGTGCAATCTGCAATAAAGTACTGACCACCCTACTAGCAAAATCTAAAAAATCTCAAGAGCTGCAAAGTTACAGCCCTAACAATCTTTACAATTATTTCACACTCTCGTTTAATTTTGTAGTCAGTTTGAAGGCATGATTCTTCTCTTAACATTTGCAAATAGCCGGGTTTCAGCAAGTGAAATTGTTCATACTGTCTGATGAGTACATAACGATGTAGCTGTACCTTGTGAATAGCAGTGGAATGTGTCAGAGGTACGGCTTTACAATTGAACTGAGCCACACTATGGTAAGACAGGGGTTAGTGCATGTTTGTCATCCCAGATTAGCCTGTGCAGTTCCCACAGGCAAATCTGAAACAACTCTCACTGCTTTTATGGATTTTTTTTGTTTTAATGAAATGTCTTCAAAACAAAAATCAAGTGTAGGTGGAAATGTTTCGTCCCTGATTAGCTTATGCAGCCTGCATTAAGACTGGTGTTCCCAGAGAATGTCTCAGTTGTAGTAACTAGCTTACCTGGTTATTGGCTGTGGTGAGTTTGGCAAACTGTGCCTCCAAGTCTGCATTCTGGAGCACTGCCTCGGCAGCGGCCAGCTCTGTCTCCAGGCGATCTAGTTCTGCAGTGTCAAGGTCACGCAACGTAGCTAAAATAGAAGGCAGTGAAATTAGTTACCAAGGAAACCAATATCTTGGTCCATATATACAAACTCGTTCTAAGTGTTAAAAGCATATTGTGCTAAACCACTGCTAAGAGAAAAGATGGCAGATAAGAATATGACATTTTAAGATTGATTAATACGTTGAATGGAAGACTCCATAAAGGGGCTAGACAAATCTAATACTAGGCCTAATGAATATTCTGAAATTATAATATTCGAATAGCTAAAATGTAGAATAAACCAGCTCCAATAATATCAATTGGTATTTATAACAGTTTGATTATGACAGCATGTGTAGTCTCTTTGTAAGATTTAGTATTTGTTCTCCAATATAAATAAATCAATGCTGTATGAAATCTATGAATGGATTGCTGAATATTGACTACAAGGTACCATGTTGATATGGCCAACGTGTAACAAAGACTTCTGTGGCTGTATGTGGAAAACAACTGGTATAAATGGACACTGGGTTATCAACTGGGAGAAAGTGACCCTTCAGCTGGGAATTTCACATTAGAAGTAGCATAGTAAAACAGGACTTAGACAACACTTACAAAGTATCTGGCTGATGTTTTCCACCTTGGCTAAAGCGTCTGCCACTCTGTCTGCAGCTTCCTTAGCAGACTGCTTGGCTGCACCTGCCTTCTGTAAGGCCTGTAACAGACAACATGGGAGGGGCATGATAGAAGTCAACCACTCCGGTGTGTGTGTATTTCAAAGCTACTTAGGTCTTTTCTGCGCCTTAGGCTCCATCATGTGTGGCCCTGGGGGTCTGCCCCAGCACTCCTACCTAATTAGCTTACAAGTTTTATGAAAGTTGGGATGGATTTTGATTTATAGCTGAAATATCCAGCTATTTCTAGTTTTTACTGAAACATTTTCAAATTTTGTGTGGTCTTGTAGTGTGGGTGGAAGTATGAGTAGGTGAAGGAAACCCCACCTGTCCTGTATGGTGACCAGCACCTACTCACAAGCACTGGGAGCAGGGATTGAACCCAGGTCACACAGCTGTAAAGGACATGTACCAACCACTGCTTTTATCAAAATACCAAGATTGCCCAGTCACATAAAAGACTGGCTTTATTAATACCTGTAACTCGATTACAATCCATTTTGCGAGGGTCCATATAATTTCAATTTCTCTGGTTCATGAAAATGATATTAATTTTAGATAGTTTAGTTTGATATGATTTGGATTGTTTCTGTTTGCGAATATTGCTGACAGTACATGGATCACTTATATGAAATAAGAAATGAAGCTACTTTTACCCTTTCCCCCATAAGAAGCGAAGTGAAAATGACTTTTGCAACCAGCATAAAACCAGAACAGCCTGCGAGTAACTCGCAGTCTGTTCAGGTCTTATGCTGTTTGCTGCTCATCAGTTTGGTCCCTGTCAGTATTTAAGGCCATACATACATTATTGGCTTAGTCCCTGTCAGTATTAACGGCTATATATTCATTTTCGCTTTTGTCCCTGTCAGTAACAAGTCCATTATCTTCCATACAAATATTATCAGTCTGGTCCCTGTCTATACATACATTATCACTCTGGTCCCCTGCTATACATACATTATTACTCTGGTCCCCTGCTTAAAATACATTATAAGTCTGGTCCCCTGTCTATACAAACATTATCTCTCTGGTCCCCTGCTGTACATACATTATCACTCTGTTCCCCTGCTTAAAATACATTATAAGCCTGGTCCCCTGTCTATACATACATTATCACTCTTGTCCCCTGCTGTACATACATTATCAGTCTAGTCCTCTGGGCATCTGCTATACATACATTATCACAATGGTACCTGCCTATACATACATTATCACAATGGTCCCTGTCTACACATACATTATCACAATGGTCCCTGTCTATACATACATAATCACAATGGTCCCTGTCTATACATACATTATCAGTCTGGTCCCCTGCTTTACATACATTATCTGTCTGGTCCCCTGCTATACATACATTATCAGTATGGTCCCCTGCTATCATGCTATACATACATTATCAGTCTGGTGCCCTGCTATGCATAAATTATCAGCCTGGTGCCTTGCTATACATACATTATCAGTCTGGTCCCCTGCTAAACATACATTATCAGTCTGGTGCCCTGCTATACATACATTATCAGTCTGATCCCCTGCTATACATACATGATCAGTCTGGTCCCCTGCTATACATACATTATCTGTCTGGTCCCCTGCAATACATACACTATCAGTCTGGTGCCCTGCTATACATACATTATCTGTCTGGTCCCTGTCGGTATCAGCCTTCAGTTTGAGGTTGTCCACCTGCTCCTTGGAGTCTGACACATCCTTGTCCAGCTGGTCTGCATCATCCAGCAGCTTCTCAGCCTTCTGCTTGGTTTGGCCTGCATCTTGACGGATACGACTCGCCTCCTGGGATACCAATATACACACGATAATTGTTCAAAATTGTTAAAATTGGAAAAGATAGCATTTAGATGGGTACGGGATCTTGCCTCCTGGGGAAGCAATATATACTTGTTTTTGTTAAAATTGGATGGGATGTTGGCGTTCTTATGTTAATTGATGTAGCCTGACAAGGACTTTGCTGACAAAATACCAGTGTAAGAGGGACAGGTCATGCTAGCATCTTGATGGATACGACACTCCTCATGGGATACCAATTTATGTGATCCGAGAGCTAATCATGTAATGTATACAGTTGGTGGTCTGTTAAAAACCAGGTGGACAGGAACAATATTTGCTTCTCCTGATATAGTTTCTGGACCTTTGTTGTTTGCTATATTAATGTCACAAGCCTCCATCTGGGAAAACTGGGCTTAACCCTTTGCATGCTGGGAAATTTGTCGTCTGCTAAAATGTCGTCTGCAGAATTTATAAAATTAGCATTTTCTTCGATTTTTTTCAAAGAATACTATCAGAATAGCAAACAGTTTGGATCCTGATGAGACGCCACGTTCTGTGGCGTCTCATCTGGATCCAAACTGTTTGCAAAGGCCTTCAAAATTCGGTTCCCGCACTGAAAGGGTTAATACACATTTGTAAAAAGTTGCAATCTGCAAACCTTTTTATGTGGGTATTCTGTATCTGTGCATTCATAAGATGGACAGAGTTTATACTGAGTATGATAAGGCAGTTCAATAAAGTTATAAGCGACTGCCATTAATATGTATGGCTCCTAAGTCATGGGTTCCATACCAACTAGGGATTTTATTATTTCTGACTTTTTCTACCAATTTTCTCTTTTTTTTAATATAGTATTTGATGAACTTAATGAATCTGTTGAAGTGGATTAATGCAAAATAATAAATAATTAAAAACACAGTAGGAATCCAGTTTCCTCTGTCCCTTCGAAGTGAAAGAGCAGGGTAAACATGTTCCTGCCTTAAGCCACCTCCATTACCAAGAAAGAGAGCGCAATACATTCCATAGGAACAAGGGAGCGCAATACATTCCATAGGAACAAGTAACATAAAAATAACATACGGGTAACTTCACCAACAACTTAGTACACAACACTTACATCAGAGGCCCCTTGAGCCATTTTCTCAGCCTCCTGGGCGATACGTAGGGCCTCTGCCGCGTCACTTCCTGCCCCACTGAGCGCATCCCTGGCCTCCTGGGTTCTAGCCTCGGCCTCCCTGATGTTTGCCTCAATCTCTGGAACCTTCTCAAGGGCATCCTCTGCCTTACCTCGACTGTCCTGAACAACCTGGTTGAAACCTAGGGAAAAGATATTTATATAACAAGGATCATGCTTACAAACAAATTTACAATGATTTGTGTGCTTTTTTTACCGTTTAATTTTCACAAATAGAACTCGATATAAAAAATATAACAAGCGATGTGTTTGTGAAACACTATGTCCCCATATATTTGACCTTTGACCTTGATGGATGACCTTGACCTTTCACCACTCAAAATGTGCAGCTCCATGAGATACACATGCATGCCAAATATCAAGTTGCTACACTCTTCAATATTGCAAAAGTGTACATTAAATGAGCAATTTTGACCCATATATTTGACCTTTGACCTTGAAGGATGACCTTGACCTTGACATTTTACCACTCAAAATGTGCAGCTCCATGAGATACACATGCATGCCAAATATGAAGTTGCTATCTTCAATATTGCAAAAGTTATGGCAAATGTTAAATTTTGGGCAAACAAACACACAAACCAACCAACATACAGAGCAAAAATGATATGGGGGACATAAAAATTACTATTTTTAACTTTAAGCTAACTGAATCTTTAACTGGACGTCATGTTTAACCCATTTCAGGAGGCAGACAGCTTCCCTGGACTAAACATAACCCAAGTCTCCTAGCAATTTAACATTGTTACAGAGTTATTATTGTAAAAATGATTTCCCTACATGGTTGACCTGCACAAAGCAAGAAACGAATTTGTTTGCTTTTATATTTATTTTTCACAAACTGATATCAGGATGATAATAATAAAGCCGTATCCGGAATGAAATGGGTTAAACTTGAAAAAACTACCCAGAGATATATTTTAATTATGAATAGAAGTAACTGAAGCTTGTAAAAGATACTTCATTTTATGGATACCCAATAACTATATTTTATATACCTAGCAGAGTCTGGAGAGTTTCGTTGGCCTCGCGTAGAGTCTCCTCCCCTGTTTCCACAGCTTTCAGAGCCTTGGCCCGAGCAGCATCAACCTCGGAAAGCAACAGATCGGCACGCTGAGGATATGAAAGAAAAGACAATTGTTTGTTGGCTGAAATGACAGTAAAATTTCTTTGGCATATCTTGACAATTGAGAAGAATGTTTTCCAATATATTTCTGATATGGTACAGAAAATTCATACAAAGCAAAATGAATCCACAAGATGAAAGAATGCTGTTTTTATTTCAAATCTGTACCGTAAAATTGTGTCAATATTTGTGTAAGTTTAGAAATCTAAAAACAAATATTTAAATGCCCATCAATAAAAATGTTCATTAGCAGAAAATAATATTTTCCTGATATTAAAGGGCTTTGACTTTCTGCCTTATAAGCCTCTGACTGCAAATCTAGCATTTATCTATGCAGTAAGTTGGGGATTTATCCCTTTAACCACTGTCCCTAACAGTCTTGCAGTAAAACTTTTTCAATGGTGCTCAACTGATGGTGGATAATTCCACTGTACCTAAGTAAAATACCATGACATGCTTACACACCTTTTATTAGGCAATGCCACTGTCCCTAAGTGCAATAGTGACAAAATGCCTCCTCACCTGCTGATGGGCAATTCCACTGTCCATAAGTGCAATACCATTGCATGCTTCCTCGCCTGTTATTGGGTAATTCTACTATCTGCGAGTGCAATATAGCGACATGGTTCCTCACATGTTGGTGAGTAATTCCACTGTCCTAAGAAGCAATACCGTGACATGCATCCTCACCTGTTTCTGGGTAATTCCACTGTTCCTAAAAGCAATACCATGACATGCTTCCTCACCTGTTGTTTGGCGATCCCACTGTTGGGAGTGCAATACGGGAGATGCTTCCTCACTTGTTGGTGGGTATTTTAACTTTCCCTTAGTGCTAAACCCGACACGTTTCCTTACCTGTTGGTGTGTAATTCCACTGTCCAGAAGCTTCTGCACCTCCTCTCGTTGAGTGGCAGCCTCTTCGAACAGGTTCTGGTTCTCAGCCATTAGATCGGAAGCAGCTTTCTTGATACGGGCAGCCTGCAGACCAACCATAAACAATGTGGAGTTACATAACATACATGAATAAATAATAGCAAGCTAAGTAATTTGGAAGAGCACAAATCTGACATTCACGAGTTTATTACCAGGAATAAGTATGCCCATTCACCACTGACAAAAAGCAAAGTAGGCAAAGATTGCTCAGGACCCGAGTGACGTCAACTGACAGACGTAAACATTTGTAAGGTCTACTGACTTATGTTTAGACCAAAACAATACGTACTCATGACAGCCAAAGGAAGAAAACATATGAAATATTATGTTTGAGGTTAACATGATGTGTAACGTGTCATCCCAGATTAGTCTCGGTAGTCAACATAGGCTTATATGGGAAGACATATTCTGCTTTTATGTCATTATTTGTTTAAAAGAAGTCTCTTCTCAGAGAATGTCCAGTTTAAGCAAAAACAGTTGTCCCTGATTAGCCTGTGCGGACCACATGGGCTAATCTGGGAGGACACTTTATGCACATGCATTAAACCACATTTTCTCCGAGCAAGGTTCAAAACTATTTTTAACTGAAGATGCATGTTAAAGCATTTAATCTATAAGTGTAAAAATGTGTCTTATTCTGAGAAAACTGGGCATAATGCATGTGCGTAAAGTGTCGTCAGGCTAATCAGGGACGACACTTTCCGCTTAAACTAGATTTTCGGTTAAAAGGGACTTCCTTTAAACGAAAAATACCATTGAAGCGGAAAGTGTCGTCCCTGATTAGCCTGTGCAGACTGCACAGGCTAATCTGGGACGATACTTTACGCACATGCGTTTTGCCCAATTTTCACAGAACAAGACACAAATTATAAATCCAATGGTGTAAAGATTACGAGACCTCCTTCTTGATGATGTCAGCCTCCAGTACCAGCTGCTGTGTGTTCACAGAGGGCACCTGCAGGGACACAGCCTGGCTGTACAGGTCCAGGGCCTCATTGTACGCCTCCGTGGACATGTTCAGGGCCTTGTTGGCAAAGAACTTGGTACGGTCATACAGCTTGCTGGCATCCTCAGCTCTGAAAGTGGGAATGTGGGTTTACATAAGTCTGGTTCTGGGAAGACTTGGCTAGAAACATAGGCGTTAAATATCATCACAGATAAGCCTGTGAAGTTCCCACAGGTTAATAAGAGAAGACACTCTCTAAACAACTTGCTGGCATAATCAGCTCTGAAATAGGAATTGTGCGTAAATTGTCGTCACAGATAAGCCTGTGCAGTCTGCAAATGACCAAAGTCATGACAGATATGGCAGGTGCAGTAGTTTCGAAAATTGACAAATTGATGTTCACCTTTAAAAATAGCTTTTGCGAAAAATAAACCAGGACAATAATAGCAGCACAATGTTTCAATGTCAATTATGTTACATATTTTGTCAGTATATATTATCAGTTATCATATGTCTTTTATGAATTGCCTTGTCACAATAAATGGTTCATTTACACTGCTAGTGGCTGTATGTACCTCTTTTTCAAGTCCTCTATGTCCCTCTTGATGTCCTGAGGCATCTGCATGGTCTCCCTGGCGAGACGCAAGGCCTCATTGGATGTCTCCAGGGCCTTCTTACCCAGCATTTCTATACGCCTGGCTTCCTCAAGTTGGCTGGAACATATCAGACACATTCTTAGAAAACTGGGCTTGAGCACATGGACACTCACAATTCAGTCCCGTTAAAGGATCAATGGGGAAAAAAACAGCATAAAAAAACAAGATGTTTTTGTGAAACAAGATGTCCCCCTATATGACGTTTGACCTTGAAGGATGACCTTGACCTTGACCCTTCACCATTCAAAATGTGCAGCTCAATGAGATACACATGCATTTCAAATATAAAATTGCTATAGCTTCAATATTGCAGAAGTGACATTACATGAGCAATTTTGACCCATATATTTGACCTTGAAGGATGACCTTGACCTTTCACCACTCAAAATGCGGCTCCATGAGATACACATGCATGCCAAATATCAAGTTGCTATCTTCAATATTGCAAAAGTATTGATAAAATAAGCGATTTGGGCCACATATATTTGACCTCTGACCTTGAAGGATGACCTTGACCTTTCACCACTCAAAATGTGCAGCTCCATGAGATACACATGCATGCCAAATATCAAGTTGCTATATTCAATATAGCAAAAGTTATTGCAAAGGGTTAAAGTTGGCGCAAACAGACCAACCAACCAACAGACCAACCAACAGACAGGGCAAAAACAATATGTCCCCCACTACTATAGTGGGGGACATAAAAATTCAGGAAAATACCAGCTATTGTAGTTTTTTTAAACCTATTTATTTTAGCTCAATTGCATCAAAAGCCTTAGGCTTATTTCAAACACTCTTTGAGTCCATTTCCTACTGTTGTACTGATCACTTAATTTGGATTTAATTTGAAATCTGACTCTTTTATAAGATCTACATAGATATTAGCCTCACTCTGGGAAAACAGGGCTAAATGCAAGCTGCAAAGGCTCATCAGGGATGACACTTTCCATTTTTAGAGATTTTATGTTTGACAGAGGTCTCTTCCAAAGAAAATCTAGTACAGGTGGAAAACGTCGTCCCTGATCAGCCTTTGTAGACGGCAAAGGCTTATATGGGACGACACTTTACCCAAATGCATTATGCCTCGTTTTCACAGAATTAGGGTAAGTTATTGGTCAGGGCTGCAATATAAAGAGGATCTCACTAATCTTAGTGCTCTATTGTTGGCTGTAACATATACATAGTTATTGGCCAGGGCAGGACAAACATAGAGAATTGTCAATCATATAACAGCACTTAACAAACCTACATATGCCTTTTTGTGGGTAACCTGGTTAACCAGTACTAGTGTACAAATTGTAGTGGATACTATGTGCTAATCTCACCTCATGGAGAGCTGTTTGGACTCGGTGGCTATTTCTGTCATCTGCCTGGACTGCTGACCAAACTTCTCCAGTGCCTCCCTGGCTCTCTGTAGTGCAGCCTGACCCTCGGTGTCAATGTAGTTTTCTGCAGCCTTCAGGGACATCTCCGCCCTGATAGTGGAAGAACACAAAGGTCATTGGAATGTCATCTTCCAATTACTTGGCTTAATACATGTGCGTAAAGTGTCGTCCAAAATTAAATGTGCAGTCTTCACAGGCTAATCAGGGACAATACTATCTGCTCTAATGTTATTTTGTGTTTATAGGCAGTCTCTTCTAAATGAAAATACACTTCAGGCGTAAAATGTCATCCCTGATAAGCCAGCGCAGACTAATCTGCGATGATACTTATAGTACATTCATTTGGCAAAATTTTCTCAAAAGGATGCTATGAGTCGTGTTCTGAGAAAACATGGCATAATGCATGTGCGTAAAGTGTCATCCCAGATTAGCCTGTGCAGTCCGCAACACTTTCCGCCTAAACTTAATTTTCGGCAAGGAGGGACTTCCTTGAAACTAAAAATACCATAAAAGCGGAAAGTGTCGTCCCTGATTAGCCTGTGCGGACTGCACAGGCTAATCTGGGACAACACTTTACGCACATGCATTATGCCCAATTTTCTCAAAACAAGACACATATATACAGGTTAAACAAGCAAATTCGTTGAATTGATATCCCCCACAAATATGCTTCTGGACACAAAAGTGTTATATTTGACACTCAAAAAAGCATTTTTTCAAGATACAAAGGGCCATAACTTTGTTATGAACAGATGGTGTACAATGGCATTTGGCGTGCATCATCCTCTTGTCCATATATATACTCATACCAAGTTTCAATGAAATCCGCCAAAGCACTTCCAAGATATCGCTCCGGATGGACGGAAAGACGGAAAACGCCAAAACATATCCCTCTGCCTATGGCGGGGGATAATAATCAAGCAAATCAAGTAAATCAAATATGTTTGGTTGATTAATCAAGCAAATGTGGTATAAAAAGCGTTCAGGCTAAATTTCACCTTAGTATCTTCCAAACTATCCTCTTCAGTACAGGGGGAATTTAACGACTCCACATTTTTAACTTCTCTCACATAATTATTCTCCCCTGTTCCCACATTCCTTTAACCACCTTAACACTATTGTATCTCCCTGCTCTCCTCAGCAGTACACTGGTCTGTCAGGTTGTTTCGGTCTCCTCTCCACACTATGCCAACTCCTCCTACACATTTCAACTCTTCTCACACACTATCCGACCCCCCACCCATTCCAGTACACACCTGCTAATAGCCTCCTCAGCACTACTGATGTCTCCCAGGCTCTCCTCTGCCGTCTGCCCTGCTGTCAGGATGTTCCGGGTCACCTCTCCACACCGGTTCAACACCTCCAGGATGTTCTCTTTTAGCTTCTCCAGCTGCTGACCTATCGTGCCATTGTCACCTGCACAGGGAACAATGTATTGTTTGCTTGTATTTGTTTTCTTGTGTTTGGTATATTTTTTTCACCATTTTTGGAATGTAGCCGGGGCCCTTTGGATTTGGAACAATTGCGTTGTTTGGACTCAAATTGGGAAATTGTTGTTGCTGGGAATTTTAAACAGTCATTTGGGTAGAATATGTACGTTTTGAGATAGGGAATTCTGCCAACTTTGACCAAAACATAC
Source organism: Dreissena polymorpha (assembly GCF_020536995.1). Lineage (NCBI taxonomy): Eukaryota > Metazoa > Mollusca > Bivalvia > Myida > Dreissenidae > Dreissena > Dreissena polymorpha. The sequence goes on from NC_068361.1 coordinate 63,927,335, forward strand.
AGCGGTATGCGTTACCATTTTCAACTCTATTTCAATCATATAACAGGGCTTTATTAATCTACTCACCTTTTTGCAGGGTAATCTGGTAAACCAATATTACAGACAAGGTAACTGACAAGGACCGCCTTGATTTAGAGGTAGACTGGTTTTGGAAATGATTGCATGAACAATCCCAACCAAAGGCTCAGGTTAAAAAATTTAATCCAAAGTCTTCAGATATGTCATCCAGCACTCTATAAACTGAGCTAGCCAGCAAACATGGATAAATAGAAGTCATGTTGAGTCCAAACCACAACGCACTCCTTCAGACACAGAAAATATATCATAAACACAATTTTGAAAATGCAGGACAAAGGCATGTTTTTAGTTACCACTTAACAAATTAGCACATGTTTATTCATAATTTTATATTGTTCATGACATTTAAGATACAACCCAGGCCTTTTAAAGCTTTGTAAATTAAGCCTAATGCATTCTAAGGGCCTGATAATGGTGAGCAACATTTTCCGAAAACTGGGTTTAAAGCATGTGTGTAAAGTGTTGTCCAAGATAAGCCTGTGCAATTTGCACAGAATAAACTGGGATGACACTTAAGGCAAATGCATTAAGCCAAGTTTTCCCACACCAAGGCTGATGGTAAACTTACTTCCTGCACCCTGTGCATCCTTCAATAGGACATTGACAGAGTCGTTCACGACCTTTAGCTGCTCCAAGAACTTGGTGTCGTTAAAGGCTGTCGGGTCGTTGCCGATGTTGACAATGAGGTTGCTGAGCTCTCGGAGTTTGCCACGATGAACGTTGACACGTTCTTGCACAAGACTGTAGCAGGGGGGACAATCTGGAATTGTGATTGTACAAGTTACACACTGGTTGAGGTAGTGTGCATCACAATGTGAACTGGAAGTATATCTTTTGAATGCCAGGTAATGAACCTAGAAAAAATCAATATCTTTCAATGGCAAAGAGTCACTATATACAACAATAACGGAAATTACATAATATCTTCTTGTCCAAAGGCAGTTAGGTCAAATGTTTACAGAAATATCTAAGATTGATTTTTGTATCTAACCTTGCACTGATTGCATTAATTGATATTAAATCAGATACTTCAAAAAAATTCAGCAGAAAATTGGACATTTAAAATCAACAGTGTTTACATAAAGAAAATAGTACAAAAGCCCTATAACAGGCTAAACACCAAGCCTTTTTTAGTGCACCTTATTTTTTAATACTTGTTTCTGTGAATTGTGAATTGTTTTTTTAAGCAATCTGTTGGCCTGTGTTTTACAGCTAATGCACCCTGCAGTGATACTTACTTGTTCTACATACAGAGTGTCTTCCCTCCAGCAATTGTCATCACAAAATCCCACCCTTTATTAACCTATACAGCCTGCAGTAATGTCATACTTGTTCTCCATACTCACCTATACAGCCTGCAGTGATGTTATACTTGTTCTCCATACTCACCTATACAGCCTGCAGTGATGTTATACTTGTTCTCCATACTCACCTATACAGCCTGGAGTGATGTTATACTTGTTCTTAATACACCATACTCACTTATACAGCCTACAGTGATGTTATACATGTTCTCAATACACCTTACTCACCTATACAGCCTGGAGAGATGTTATACTTGTTCTCCATACACCATACTCACCTATACAGCCTGGAGTGATGTTGTACTTGTTCTCCATACTCACCTATACAGCCTGCAGTGATGTTATACTTGTTCTCCATACTCACCTATACAGCCTGGAGTGATGTTATACTTATTCTCCATACTCACCTATACAGCCTGCAGTGATGTTATACTTGTTCTCCATACTCACCTATACAGTCTGGAGTGATGTTATACTTGTTCTACATACTCACCTATACAGCCTGCAGTGATGTCATACATGTTCTACATACTCACCTATAAAGCCTGGAGTGATGTTGTACTTGTTCTCCATACTCACCTATACAGCCTGCAGTGATGTTATACTTGTTCTCCATACACCGGTCACAGTGTCGGCCCTCCACTCCTTCCACACAGGAGCAGTAGCCATTCTCATCACACTGCATGTCCAGGGAGCCCTCGGGATCACAGTTACATGCTGAAACAGGCAACGAATAGATAAAAATCACATTCCCATTGAGCAGTCAGCAAAGGCTAATCAGGGACATTACTTCCAGCCTGGATTGTATTTTCCTTTAGAACAGACAGCCTTAAAATTAAAAAGTCCATTAAAGCAGAATGCACAAGCTTATTTGGGATGATATTTTATGCACATGCATAAAGCCTAGTTTTTCAAGAGCAAAACAGGAAAAGAATAAATTCTAGTTCACAATACAATGAACGCCGTGTGATGTCTGCTATTTCGTTACGCTGAAGTTTTCCATATCCGCGGGTGTTTTTATGTCAAATGTTATGGTTTTTCAATAGATCGTATACTTATCTACAAAACAGCGAATTAGCGTTCACTTTACATCATTTCTGATGATCTTATTTTGTAAATAATTTCTGAGCGTTAATTCCTACGTTGCTATGTCGTCAGCCATTTTGACGGTTGGTTTGTTTACTTTCGGTTTCCACTACAAACGAAATTAATTGATTTGCTGCTTGCGTTTATTTATTGATTAAATAATAAATTATTAAACCCTAATAATGTAATTGTCTGAATATCATTTATATTCAAGATATTATCGGATAAATAGAATACCATTCTAATACCAGTGTGTACTTACATTTATCTCGGAAAGCCTAGCCGTGTAAACCTTTCTTTAACTCGTCGCACTCAATACGTTGAATAACACATAGATTTATGTCATGTTCATTAAAAAACCACAATGTGCACAAAAGATATGCATGTGTACTACCGATTGATATTCAAACACAATTATTACGCCTTTGTTTATCGATTAAACGCCTAACTGAATTAATAACGCGTAACGTCAGTTTCTTCGTTTCGTAGCAAGATGGAAGCTAGCCTAAGCGCTTTTCATGACGTCACGCGCGCGTGCCCTTTCCCATAAAAATATTTAAACGCAAAATACTCGAAAACTAGATTTTTCCCAGGTATAACGCCTACGCCAACAGGTAGATCGCATTCTTCTCCATATACATGTCAAATTTCAGCAAAAGTTACCGACCAGGCGCTCAAATCGCGACTATATGCACCAACTTAATGAAACTTAGCCCCCTTTATCATTCGTTCGAATGAACGTCATCAATGATGACGTCCAATACATCACTCATTCCATAAAAAGTCCATTAAAGCAGAATGCACAAGCTTATTTGGGATGATATTTTATGCACATGCATAAAGCCTAGTTTTTCAAGAGCAAAACAGGAAAAGAATAAATTCTAGTTCACAATACAATTTTGAAAGTGCCCTTACTTGACATAAAATATACTAGAGAAACTGGCATTGAAATTATACATACAAAAGGATCACAAGTGCATGCTGAATAATATTCATTTACATATGTCATCATGAAATTAATTGTTTAAAATCTTCAAAAAAATTAATAGTAATGTTGTTAAGGAACTATTAAATTGCAATTTCACAGGCTATCATTAACGACCAGGTCAAATTACGTGATTCTCAAGTAAACAAGGGGGCCAAATGCCCCAAGAATCTCACCTGGGACTCAAAGAAACTGAACTGTTTCAAGCAGGTAGTGTTCACAAGGTGTCAATAAAGTGCTATGATTTTTTTTATAAACCATAATCATTTTTAAATCAGTACAGATATCATAACAACTCATAAAAAAAAAATCTTAAACAGTTTAATAATGAGCGGGTAACAAATGTGATTTGTAGCAACAAATGTGATTTGTAGCATCTTCAAATTATTTTCCTAAGACCAGAAAAGGAAAACTGCCCAGGATTATGGAGCCATTTTTTTCAATCATACCTCACTCTGAAGAGAAATCAAAACAAATGTTCAAATATTTAATTAATATTGGGTAAAAAAAAATGGCCTCATTTGGACCAGGTTGTGCTAAGGTGAGCTATACATGAACACTATATTTATGTTTTCTCCTTTTCATAGTCTTACAAAGTATTCCTTGGATTAATCGATGAAAAGTAGAGCTACAATATTGGAAATCAGTGAAAACATTGAAACATTATTTGAGCTCACCTGTACAGCCTACAGTTGAAAATCCAAAGAAGAAGCGGTCACACTGGTCACACTTTCTTCCAGTGACCCCTGGTTTACACTGGCACTGACCGGTACCCAGGTGACAGGTGGTATTTAGGGAACCGATAGGATCACACATACACGCCTCACAACCTGGCAGAGATATCAGATTAGTTATTGATTGGTGAGTACAAATAATATAGATATACCTTTCTATTTAATTGATTTCTTATGGGCTGATAAAAACAGTTTGTATTGTTCTTCTTCATAATGTGATCCTCCACTGTTGTTTTTTAACAAAAAATAAAACAAATTATAAAATTGTCAAAGTCAGATAGCCAAAATTAATAACAGAATCATGTCTAAACAACAGAATCACAAATGTAACCACATATTGTTTATTCATGTTGTCTAAGAATTAAATTATGATATTTGAAGAGTGTTAGGTGAATTGTTCAGCCATTTATAGTATCATTGTGGGATTAAAAAGACAGAAGTAAAAGTGAATCAGTAAAATCTTTTACAGCACATTGAATTATCTTTTAAAATTGATGATACTTCCCAATAACCAACAGGTTCGTAAGGAAATAAATAAGCCTTGTTGTGGTAAAACTGGGCTTAATTGTTGTGTGTTAATTGTTGTGCGTTAATTGTTGTGCATTAATTGTTGTCCCAGATTAGCCTGTGTAATTGGAACAGGCTAATCTGGAAGAGACTTTTTGCCAACGCTGTATTTTAAACTAAGAAGAGACTTCCTTTAAAAGACATATATACAATAAAAGCGGAAAATTTTGTCCCTGATAAGCCTGTGCAGACAGGTTTATCAGGGACGACACTTCACGTACATGAATTAATCTCATTTTTATCATAGCAAGTCTCAAATACAACTGTACACGTACCTTGGCCGCTCTCCAGGTTCCAGTATCCGACCTCACATTGGTTACACTGGCGTCCCTTCACATTGGGCAGGCAGGGACAGTCTCCTGTCTGTGGGTTGCAGGACAACACGCCCACACTCTCCGTGCCAGGGGGGTAGCAGTTACACGCTGACATGGGTAGAACAGATGTTCAATATGCTAATGATAAAATAAACTATTCCGAGGAAATTATATAAGTAAACTAGAAATGTGTTCACATTACACAGATGGCCTTGCACTATATAACAGGCCACATTAAAAAGTGTTGTTTGCAACACAGAATGTCAACAGTAAGTACAGCATGTATGTACCAGTTGTTCAAAACTGTTGCTAAACATGATGCCTCTTTTAGATATTAGACATGGAACATAATGAGGCACCTTAGTTAGTTCACACAAAATGTCGTCTTCAATTGATAGAAAATATTGCCAGTGCATAATGAATAAACAGAACTAACTGTAACATGATCATATGCTATCACTAATACCATATACTATTCGTAAACTATGCAGCTGATGTAATCCATGTTCACTGCTGCCCCTTCGTCATTGTGTTGGTTATTCACTTACAGCTTACCTTTACAATTTCCTTTCTCGTCTGCGAGAGGGTCTCCAAAGTAGTTGGGCAGGCACTTGTCACAGGAGAAGCCTGCGGTGTTGTAGATACACTTCCTGCATTCTCCAGTGGTCCTGAGGAAGAACAATAGAAATATGTAGGATAATATGTGAACACTAAAGATCCAAACATACATTGAGAAAAACATCACATTCTTACAGATTAATTAAAATATTCCAAAGTGTTGAATCTGCACAGAAACTGTGAAAATGCTTTTAGATATTAAAAATGCGTGACAACTGTGATGGGCTGGGCCTCAATAATTGTGGTTTATTTCTATGAACATTCTTCTCTTACCTCTGATGAACATAGGGCAGTCATCAGTGACTGGCATAAGTATGGTACATCAAACAGGTAAATCAGCTATTCCAGGAAAAGTGTGAGTTGGTTAACCAGCTAACCAGGAAGTGGGCATGAGTGGGTTAAACGATTGCCGAGAAATTACTCAAAAATTACTCAACTCAAATACTATTAACAGCTAAACAAAACAACCAAAGGGAGCCTGAGACATCAAATGTAGAAATAAGCGCCACATGTTTGAGCCTGTACCTGTTACAGTTACCGATGGCGTTGGGGTCGATGTTGGTGTTGCAGTCACACTCCATGCAAGGTCGCTCTGTTCCAAACCAGCCCTTCGGGTCCCCGAAATATCCGTCCAGACAAATGTCACATAGATTGCCTGTAACGTAGCGATTAATTAGTTAATACAAAAGTTCTGTTACAGTATTAGTAGCATGTAATTTTATAGCCTAAAATTTTAAATAACAAGACTATTGCCAAGCAATATATGTCCCCTACGAGCTCCATCATTGTCATATTTTTTTTATAGATTTGTTGCCATAGCATCCAGAATTAATGTCGTGGGAACAAAATGAAATGGCGTGCATAATGTCCATATTGCGATCTATCCATGTTTCAAGTTTCATGAAAAAATATGAAGAACTTTTAAAGTTATCGCAGGATCCAGAAGTGTGGAAGACTCACAGACTGACGGACACACAGAGAGCAAATCATAAGTCCCCTCCGTTGAAATTGGTAGGGGACAAAAATATCTTTCATATTTCTTTCTTAACAGTATTATACTGATAATTAATACTATGAAAAGAAATGAAATACATTTCATGCATGAATATTTATTTCCCTTATTGTAATTTACAAATTGTGCACCTTTGAACAAAATTCATAAGCAGTGATCCATATCTTTAAATCTGCAAGGCAAGGGCAAACTCTCACCTCCATATCCCTCCTGGCAGTCTGTACACACAACCTCCCCACCAGACAGCTGTACACATGGGCCCTGTCCTGGGCACGGACAGGGCTTGCAGTCGTCTGGCATCCCTTTCCTGGCGTCACCATAGTAACCCTCGGCACAGAGCTGGCACTGGTCCCCCTCTGTGTTGTGGTTGCAGATACAGCGACCTGCAAGGAACCACAGATGAAATTGTAAAAATACTAGAGCTTTGTAACAGACGTGAAAAATACTCCCACATGCCGCATTGACACATAATATTTTGCATGTCGTCTCACAAAAAACAGCAGACACCATGCTCAATTTTTAAAACGCACAAAGTGACCCCTTGACCTAGTTTTGACCCAGAAAGGCCCATGTTCTAACTTGGCCTTAAGATCATCTCCATAAAACTTCTGACCAAGTTTGGTGAAGATCTAAGATCATGCACTACGATATTCCGTGACCTAGTTTTTGACCCGGCATGACCCATATTCAAACTTGACCTAGACATCATCTAGATACAACTTCTGACCAATTTTGGTGAAGATTGGATAAAAACTACTTGAATAATAGAGCAGACAACATGGTGAGGTTTAAAACACACTAAGTGACCCCGTGACCTTGTTTTTGATCCAGCATGTCCCATGTTCGAACTTGACCTACACATCATCTAGATACAACTTCTGACCAAGTGTGGCAAAGATCGGATTTAAACTACTTGAAATAGAGAGCGGACACCATGCTTAATGTGTAAAACGTACTAAGTGAACCTGTGACCTAGTTTTTTATCTGGCATGACCCATGTTCGAACTTGGCCTTCCGATCATCTAGATAAAACTTCTGACCAAGTTTGGTGAAGACAGGATGAAAACTACTTTAAAAAAAAGAGAGGACTACATGCTGAATGTTAAAAAACGCACTAAGTGACCCTGTGACCTAGTTTTTGACCCGGCAAGGCCCATGTTCCAACTTGGCCTTAAGATCATCTAGATACAACTTCTGACCAAGTTTGGTGAAGATCGAATGTAAAATACTTTAAATAGAGAGCGGACAACATGCTGAATGTTTAAAACGCAGTAAGTGACCCTGTGACCTAGTTTTTGACCCGACAAGGCCCATGTTCAAACTTGGCCTAGACATCATGTAGATACAACTTCTGACCAAGTTTGGTGAAGATCGGATGAAAACTACTTGAAATAGAGAGTGGACACTTAAAACGGACCTACTGACAGACCAAAAGAACAAGCTCACTCCTATATACCCTTTGTGGAGGTATAAAAAAACTGTAAAGCTAGAAAAATTTTACCCATTAGAATTTAATACAGTGAAACTCCAACAAACAAAACCTGAACACAAGTAAATCACTAAAAATAATTTACCCGATCTGGGGTCACACTGTTCACTGTGACCATTGCATTCACACGGCACGCAGCTGGCAAAGGGGCCGCCAAAAGCAGGATCACGCTTGTATCCCGGGGCACAGGACTCACAGAACTGACCGATGTATCCCTCTGGACATGTGCAACTCTCCACCCACTTTGCTTCTGCTTCTCCATTGAAACCGCGCCGGGCAGTGTCCAGCTGAATGTCATCGATGAATCCAACACCTGAGGATGAGAGAATGGAGTTCACATGTACAAGAGTGATAACAAGGTTTTACAATAGCCATTAGGTCAAATTTTGATGATCGGACAATAAAGGCCTCGAAAGTGTTTACAAGGCATACGTTGACGACGTACGGCGCACAAAAGGCGATCACAAAAGCTCATCATGAGCTCATTGTGAGGCTTCATTGAAGACTGTTGTACACGCTCAAACATTCAATCTACAAGTGTCACATTCACCTTGTGTTTGCATTAAAGGTTTTAAGTACATATTTACAAAAAACACACATTCAAAGTGAATAGGTAATATGAAGTGGGCACAACAATGGATGCTACCACTTTTGACCAAAAAGTGAGACTTTGACCTTTTGTATGACTGACTCAAGACCTTTGCATATCATCTCAATACCATATACATGTGAGCTGAATGTCATGCAAATCCTTTCAATGCATAGGAGTAGATAACAATTTGGAGAATGAAACCTTTTAACTTTAAAGTGTGACATTGACCTTAAGCCAGAATGACTGACATGCCTTTTACATATCGCATCAATATCCTAACCATTTGTTTCATGAAAACCCGTCAAAAAGTATAACAGATATGAAATGAAAGTTCAAACTTTTTATCTTCACCTTGAACTGTTATAACTGACGTTGCCTCTGTACATTTGTCAATGTGCAAAACAATTAAGACAAGTTTCATGAAACCCTCGACCCTTAAGGGATATAGGAAATATCAAGCAGACACAAAAGAGTAACAGAGAGACTGACAAAGGGTATCCCGGAAACCATAACCCTCTTCAACTTCATGGCGGGGCACTTAAAACAAGCAAATTCGTTGAATTGATATCCCCCGCAAATATGCTTCTGGACACAAAAGTGTTATATTTGAAAATAAAAACAGCATTTTTTCAAGATACAAAGGGCCATAACTCCATTATTAACAGATGGTGTACAATGCCGTTATGCATGCATCATCCTCTAATTGATATACATACCCATACCAAGTTTCAATGAAATCCGCCAAAGCACTTCCAAGATATGGCTCTGGACACACAAAAAAAGCATTTTTTCAAGGTACAAAGGGCCATAACTCCGTTATTAACATATGGTGTACAATGCCCTTTGGCGTGCATCATTCTCTTATCCATATATATACTCATACAAAGTTTCAATAAAATCCGCCAAAGCACTTCCAAGATATGGCTACGGACGGACGGACCAAAAGACGGACGGACAACGCCAAAACAAAATCCATCTGCCTTTGACGGGGGATAATAATATCTTGCAAGAAACAGCAAAATTAACATACATTTTCACGTACATGTACATTTTTAGCAAATATTTTTGCAGCATATGTAAATGACAAAATGAAAGTACCTTCGTTATTGTATGTTCCACGTATTTTAATAGCTGTGATGTTAGCCAGTATGGAGATGAAGGTCTCAGCAGTGAGTCTGGGATGCCACTGATATTCGGGAAGCTCGTTCAACTGGAACCTGAAGGTCTCCACCTGCAGTGATTTTGTTTGCTTTACATTTTACAGCCTGTCTTTTGGATTGGAGATAATAGAGGGATTTACCATTAAATTGGGAAAAATGAAACAATATTAACACAATTATAAATATCAGTATTAGAATTGATTTTAAGTGCATGTTTAACTGCATTTTTTAACTTATTTTATGAAATGCTATGGAATAATATGGCCGCATAATAAAGTCGATAAACCAGTTATTGGGTTCATTAAAAATACTTGCCATCTTTTAAAGAGAATTTTGGTCATATTTTTAGGATTTATTTTTTATTTTTTGCCATTGGGAAACAGCCTGTAAGACACTGTAATTTTTGGAAAATGGGGAACCTAAGCACTGACCTGCAGACCAGGGGTGGGGTTCTTCTGGTAGTAGAATGGTATGGAGATCTGCTGGCCGGAACCCTCTATTATCACGTCAATGATGGAAGGGGCTGCCTGCTCCTCCCCAATACGCAGTTTGAATGAGAGGAACTGGTTGTAGCTAAAACGCTGATCACCCAAGTAGCGCGCTGAAATAAAAACTGGGATTAATGCATGTGCGTAAATATGTCCTGACACAATTAACTAACACAATACACAAACTTCAGGCGCCAAATTTGAGTGACCTTAAAGAGATATTATGGGCATTTTTCACTGTTGAATTGAGCTGAAAAGAATTAACAGGTCAAACGATTAAGTTAAAATGTGGTTACTGACCAATTATCTAAACTCATCTTGCAACCAGTTGTTTAATAAAAAATAATATTACATTCGATATTTTACATGACTGGTGAGTCCTTTAAGCCGAAATAATCCTTAAAACAAAATAGTGTCTTTGTGTTGTATGAACGAATCTGCACTAAAATTACATTTAGATGCACATCGTAAATCGAATCATTTGTCGTCAGTTGTCAAAACGAAAGTACGGTTGATATTCCAATGCATTATTTTTCTTTTTCCGGGATATTGTCTTGTTAAGTTTATGTTGCATTAACAAATATAAGTGTATATGAAGTGAAAACACAACAAATAAACAACGGTTGCGATAGACACCTATAAACTGTTAGATGCCCATAATATCACTTTAAGTAAGCAAAATACTATAAACGTATAGAAATTCGTCGGTATGAAATTTCGTGGTTAAATAAAAAACAACTAATTTGTTGACACGTAATTTCTTGGATTTCAAATTTTCGGGGAAGATTGACAGTCATAATAATTAAACTTTTCTTAGACAACCAGAGTAATAACGAAGAATAATCTGATAATGTGTGTTGACAGCAAGGCTTGTGATTAATGTGCACTGAAGCATGAAAGTGTTGCCAATAATTGTCGATAAGAGCGAATAAGCGGCGATCTTGTGGGTCCCCGCTCGCTAATTGCCATCAATGTTGTTTTGACAATATTTGCAATTCTCTGCTCAATCGGTCCTCTAGTAGTGACAATTGAGTAAAAAGGTCCCAAAATACAGGTGTGAAAACAGTTATGTCTCTTTTAACTTTAATTGGCACTAATTGACATATGTGATAAATCTGCAAACTGTTAATTTGACGACGTCACGTATAAGAGAACAATCGTTGATGTACAGTTTAAATTCCATGCTTGATTTAAAAAGTATTATTACCCAAACACTTATCAAGAAAACAACATATTGTATTACCTAGCATATCTCAATCAAATATCTCTGATAACCGAAAACAATAGAGAATATCGGCAATGACATTCGGAAAGGACCGATTTCGGATTAAAAATGTAAAAATAATCGTTGGTACTTGAATTTGTGGTTCAGCGGAACAACGAAATCCACGAAAATTCGTACCACACGAAATTTAATGGTTTAACTGTAGTTGGTGAATGCAATAAAGTTGTACTTATATGATGACAATTTGTGCCAGATTCTTTCACAAAATACATGACAATATTATGGGATAGACAAGGACACATATTTTTACTATTAACATTAAACACTTGACATTGAAGTGACACCAACCTGGTGCAGAGAAGTACACCATGGGGTTGTTATTGGGAGCTGAGATACCCAGGTTCTGAAGGATGCCGTTGTACTGCGTCTCAATGGGGTTGTTGCCCCTGTCTAGGCCTGTCCAGCCCTGCTTGCCTGGAAAATAAAGCAAATTTAAAGATGAGCATAGAAATCTGTCTCGTTTTGGATTTAAAAAAAAGGGCTTTATGCTTGTGTATGTGCTTAAAGTGTTATCCCAGATTAGCCTGTACAAAGCAGCCTGAACAAATGAAGTAGATCTAAATTCTACACAAAAATCCAGTTCAGGCAAATAATGTCGCCCCTGATTAGACTGTGCAGACTAAACAAGCTAATCTGGGACAACACTTTGTGCACTGACCATTAAGATCATTGGTCCCAGAACAAGGCTCATATTAAGGCACTCATTTCATTATTTCTGATAACAAAATTCCTTGCTGGAAAGTTCGCATTTTGAACACTTAAATAAAAATCTCCGAAATCGTAGTTAAAATGAAAATAAAGAGTCCCCCCTTATTGCTTCTGAAAATCAATACTGCTGTTCATCTTATGGATCATGATTACAGGTATCTAATTAAAAACACGGGAATCATCCAAATTCATATCAAACAGCTCCTGTGTACCTGTTTCAAAGTCAGTGATGATGGACCGCGGTGAGTATCCAGTGGCAACCGTGCAGATGGAAGAGTGCCCGTAGCAGAAACATGACACGCAGCCGTACGGGTTGGCACCATCCAGACCAAAGTAACCTGGCTTGCACCTGAATATAGAACGGATATCAACATAGTGCATTGTAGCCTACAAACATTTTATAAATACAAACAAGAAATTGTCGGAGACAGGTGATGCTCCCGAAAGGCTTTTTTGTCACAATATTGCACTGTTTATTCAGATAAAAGGAAACGTCTTGAGGGGCATAACTTTGGACAAAATAATACGATGGATGGTTTAGCAACTTAAAAATTTCAAAGGGCCATAACTCTCTAAATAAATCATCTAACCAGAACCCACAAATAACATGCGCATCTCCTCAAGGTAGTTAAGCTTCCCATAAAGCTTCATTGAATTCCAGTCAGTAGTTGGGGAGAAATAGCCCGGACAAGAATTGCACTATATGTACAGTTTATAGAAAATTTGAAAGGGCCATAACTCTGTGAACAAGAGCACCGCCTTGCGGGTGCAGACCGCTCATCTATTTTCTTTTTAAAGGTGAAGGGACTCTCATTTTCAATCACAAAGGAGGGAGGGGTGGAGTGAAGAGGGTTGTATAGTGTGGGGGTGTGGAATTTATTACATTATCTTCCAAAAATGCAGAAAAAAACGCAAAAAAAAACAAAAAAAAACGGGGGTGGGGGGGTGGGGGGGGGGGTGGGGGGGGGGGAGTGGGTGGGGATTCTTGGGTGCGATGGTTGGACGGTATTTCAAACATAAAATAATAACAATAAATATTTGTGTTTTTTAACCGTTTCAAAAAAAAAATACAAAAATTGAGGGGGTGGGGTGGGTATAGTGTGAGGGTGTGGTGGTAATTTGTGAGATTATCTTAAAAAAAAATAAATAGGGGGGGATTCCGGTGGGGGGAGGGCGGGGTGGGGGGGATTCTTGGGTGCGATGGTTGGACGGTATTTCAAACATAAAATAATAAAAATAAATATCTGTGTTTTTTAATCATTTAAAAAAAAATGGGGGGGGGGGGTGGGGTGGGGTGGGGGGGGGGTATAGTGTGAGGGTGTGGTGGTCATTTTTAATCTTAAAAAAAAAAAAAAAAAAAAAAAAATAGGGGGGGGAGGGGGGGGGGGGGGAAAGGGGAGGTGGGGGGGGCATGGGGGATGGTTTGGGTTGAGTCTATTGTGGTATGTCAAGTAAGAGTAGTTTTGTCAAAATATCAATCAAATCTAATCATAAATAAAGAAGTTATGGCAATTTTAGCAAAATTTAATAATTTGACCTTGAGAGTCAAGGTCATTCAAAGGTCAAGGTAAAATTCAACTTGCCAGGTACATTAACCTCATGATAGCATGAAAGTATTTGAAGTTTGAAAGCAATAGCCTTGATACTTAAGAATTAAAGTGGATCGAAACACAAAATTTAACCTTATATTCAAAGTTACTAAGTCAAAAAAGGGCCATAATTCCGTAAAAATGACAACCAGAGTTATGCAACTTGTCCTTTTACTGTACCCTTATGATAGTTTGCGAGTGTTCCAAGTATGAAAGCAATATCTATGATACTTTAGGGGTAAAGTGGACCAAAACACATAACTTAACCAAATTTTCAATTTTCTAAGTATAAAGGGCCCATAATTCCGTCCAAATGCCAGTTAGAGTTACATAACTTTGCTTGCACAGTCCCCTTATGATAGTTAATAAGTGTTGCAAGTATGAAAGCAATAGCTTTGATACTGTAGGAATAAAGTGGACCTAAACACAAAACTCCAAATTTTCAATTTTCTAAGTATAAAAAGGGCACATAATTCTGTCAAAATGCCAGTCAGAGTTACATTACTTTGCCTGCACAGTCCCCTTATGATAGTTAGTAAGTGTTGCAAGTATGAAAGCAAAAGCTTTGATACTTAAGGAATAAAATGGACCTAAACACAAAACTTAACCAAAATTTTCAATTTTCTAAGTATAAAAAGGGCACATAATTCTGTCAAAATGCACGCCAGAGTTATCTAACTTTGCCTGCCCAGTCCCCTCATGATAGTAAGTAAGTGTACCAAGTTTGAATGCAATAGCATTGATACTTTCTGAGAAAAGTGGACCTAAACGCAAAACTTAACCAAAATTTTCAATTTTCTAAGTATAAAAAGGGCACATAATTCTGTCAAAATGCACGCCAGAGTTATCTAACTTTGCCTGCCCAGTCCCCTTATGATAGTAAGTAAGTGTACCAAGTTTGAATGCAATAGCTTTGATACTTTCTGAGAAAAGTGGACCTAAACGCAAAACTTAACCGGACGCCGACGCCAACGCCGACGCCAAGGTGATGACAATAGCTCATAATTTTTTTTCAAAAAATAGATGAGCTAAAAATCATCCAACCATAACCGGCTGATAATATGCACATCTCCTGTTGGTAGTGAAGCTTCCCATAAAGTTTCATTGAATTCCCGTTAAAAGTTGCTGAGAAATAGCTCGGAAAAGAATTGCACTATATGTACAATGGAAAATTTCAAAGGGCCATAAATCTGTGAAAAATCATCCGACGAGAACCGACAGATAATATGCACATCTCCTCTTGTTAGTGAAGCTTCCCATAAAGTTTCAATGAATTCCGGTCATCAGTTGCTGAGAAGTAGCCCAGACAAGAATTGCACTATATGTACAGTTAATGGAAAATTTCAAAGGGCCAAAACTCTGTGAAAAATAATCCGACCAGAATCCGCTGATAATATGCACATCTCCTCTTGGTAGTGAAGCTTCCCATAAAGTTTCATTGAATTCCGGTCATTAGTTGCTGATAAATAGCGGGACAAAAATTGTGCACAAACGGACGGACGGACAGACGAAGCAACGACTACATGCTCCCCCCCCCCCCCCAAATTTTTTTGGGGGGAGCATAAAAAGTAATATTTACTCAGGGACAAAATGACAATCAAGCTTGCTTACCCTGTGTTGAAATACCTTACATGATAATATAAATATTTATTTTAGCAGAGTTTATATAAAATAAATTGAGGTTAAAACAATACTCATAACAGGTAGACATTTTATTCAACTAACAAAGATGGCTCTTTCTGTAATAATCTATAATAGTAATAACTACATTAGATAGACTTCATTAAAAATAATTGCATTATAGGTTACTATTATCTATATCACATTTTAAGAATTTAATTTAAGACAATAAAGTATATTGACTATAAGACATTTCGCTTCGTATTTTTTAATAACTTGATATACGAAGGGGTCAAAATTAATTAGGGATATAATCAGACTCTTTAATCTCATATATATTGGTGCAATTTCAATTTGTCTTATATAGGGAGAGAAAGAGAGAGAGAAATAAGCTATACGCTATAAAGGAATTATTATACTGACCTGTCACAGTTCTGTCCCTCTACGAAGTCCTTGCACACACACGCCCCTGTCTGAGAGTTGCACTGAGGCTTGTTGTCACGACTACCATCTGCTACACAACCACACGGTCTGAAAACAACAGAAATGAGACAGTATGTCAACAATACTGGTTCCTTCCATCGTGGCATCATACAGTTATTTTCAAGGGTGTGATGGAAGCAACACTTAGGTAAAGGACATATCTTTGCTGAGTTTACCGAATTTGTACAGTCCTGTCAAGCTAAATTTTAATAAAACTGCAAATTCAAATGATTGAAAACAAAGAAACCTAAAAGGAAAAACTTAAGTGTTCCTTTGGTAAATTATCTAACAACTTCAAATAATTTTAACACTGTTTAAACCAAGAAGATATTTTTCACATGATCATACTTATAGTACAATTCATTTGGCTTTATGTATTTCTTTTATACAGAAAATTACTTAAATTATAAATGAAAATTTGACCCTTACGTAATGTATATAAGACTTTATTTAGCTAAAAAAAACTATGTACCTGCATCCATATATGCTAAAGTCATAATAGTTTTCCTGGCATCGGTCACACATCTTGCCAGTGACACCGGGCTTGCATTGACACTGGCCCGAGTCATCACACTGAAGATTCTCCGAACCTGGCAAGAAAAACAGCCATTCCTACCTATTGTTAAACAATACATTATTGAATCTTACACAATCGTTAAAATATTTCAACTTAAAGCTGCAAATCTGTCATACAAATCTGTCATACAAATCTGTCATACAAATCATCAATCATTCAAATGGAGCAAGAAGCTTGCATGTTTTGCTCTTGGGCTCAACCTTATACAAGTACATAATATTTTTCAATCAATGGAAACCCTTTTTATCTTTTCCTGCTCAGAAGCAAAGTGAAAATCGCTTTTAACCCTTTGCATGCTGGGAAATTTTTCGTCTGCAAAAATGTCGTCTGCTGAATTTCTAAAATAAGCATTTTCTTCGATTTTTTTTCAAAAAATACTATCAGAATAGCAAAAAGTTTGGATCCAGATGAGACGCCACGTTCTGTGGCGTCTCATCTGGATCCAAACTGTTTGCAAAGGCCTTCAAAATTCGATTCCAGCACTGAAATAGTTAAGCTACCAGCATACAACCAGAACAGCCAATGAGTAACTCGCAGTCTGTTAAGGCTTTATGCTGTATGCTGATAATCAGTTTCTTAGGTTTGGAAATCGAGACGTTAAAAACTTGAATCGAGTAAAAAAGTATTTAATTTAATTGATTGTCTATGGAGCTACAGACTTGTCAAAATGTGTACTTAAGCGTTGAAGGGTTAACCGCGAACACTTCTTACCAGTAGGATCGCAGTTACAGGCTGTACACCGATTGGTATCAGCTTTGATGTAGTGATTGGGCAGACACTGCTCACAGTTCACACCCCCTCGGTTGTCTCGGCAGTTTGTGCAGTGACCCCCGTGACCTGTGTTGCGGTACAGCTCCGCGTCAAAGTAGCACTCATTACTCATGCCGTTACAGTCGCAGGCTGAAACAAAGTTACATTTGTTACTCACACTGTTACTTCAAAGGCTGAAACAAAGTAACTCCCGTTATTTATGCCATTACAGTTGCAGGCTGAAACAAAGTAGAACTTGTAACTGATGATATTACAGTGGCAGGTTGAAACAA
This sequence comes from Dreissena polymorpha, assembly GCF_020536995.1. NCBI lineage: Eukaryota > Metazoa > Mollusca > Bivalvia > Myida > Dreissenidae > Dreissena > Dreissena polymorpha. Next base: position 63,945,067 of record NC_068361.1, read on the forward strand.
AGTAGCACTCATTACTAATGCTGTTACTATCACAATCTGAAACAATGTAGAACTTGTAACTCATGCTGTTACATTTGCATACTGAAACAAAGCAGCATTCGTTACTGTCGCAGGCTGAAACAAAGTAACACTTGTTACTTATGCCATTTAAGTTGCAGGCTGAAACAAATGTAGCATGTGTTACTGATGCCATTCATGTTGCAGATTGAATCAAAGTAGCACTTGTAACTCTTGCCATTACAGTCGCAGGTTGAAACATAGTAACACTAAAAACTAGGGATGCAAAAGGTTAACCAGTTAACCTACCGAAACGACCAGTTAACCTGTTACATTTTCGGATTAAGATTAACCTAAAAATAATAATTTAAGTATGCTTTTTTCTTGGAATTTTTTCTCTCTCTTTTTCATAATACAATTCGTACGATTTTACGTTTTGCAGGCTTTAACTAAAGTAACACTCGTTACTCATGCCATTACAGTCGCAGGCTGTAACCAAAGAAGCAAACATTACTCATGCTGTAACAGTCGCAAACAGGGATTCACAGAAACTTGAAAACATATCTCCATCATAAAAATCAAAATATTCTTATTAAACCATGAATCACCATGGAATTTCAATTACATGTAAATACAAAATATTATCTTTTCTCCGAGGACTTGTATTATTGAAGGCAGTAAACAAGAGCTGTGTTTGTGAAACACAATGCCCTCTTCTGCGCCGCTTTGAAGCCATATAATTGACCTTTGACCTTGAAGGATGACCTTGACCTTTAACCACTAAAAATGTGATAGACAGGCAGACAGACAGACAGACAGACAGACAGACAGACAGACAGACAGACAGACAGACAGACAGACAGACAGACAGACAGACCAAAAACAATAAACCCCCGTTCATTCCATCAGGGGGGATAAAAAAACATCTAGACCAAGGCTATTGTTAAGCAATATGGTCCCCTATCAGCTCCACCATAGTCAGAAATTCCACCATTTCCAGATTATTATTTTTTGGTTGCCATAGCAACCACAATTTTTGACGTAGAAACAAAATGAAATGACGTGCATAATGTCCATGTTGCCATCTATCCATGTTGCAAGTTTCAAGAAAAAATATTAAGAACTTTTAAAGTTATTGCAGAATCCAGAAAAGTGTGACTGACAGACAGACAGACTCACAGACAGACTCACAGAAGCACAAAGCGCAAACCATAAGTCCCCTCCGGTGAAACCGGTAGGGGACAACAATGTGCATTATTTGTATGCAGAATAAAGAAGGCGTTCCAGCATTTTTAAATTTGTAATGTGTTCATCATAGTTACCCCGCTTGTATCAAAATCAAATCTATTTTTAGTTGTGGCGACCTTGACCATGGAGATATCGACGTTAATCTGTCGTGCGACACACCGTCCAATGATGGTGAACAAATGTGCCAAATTATTTTAAAATCTGACAATAAATGACATACTTATGGCCCCGACAAGCTCATTTATGGCCATTTTTGACCTTTGAACTCAAAGTTTGACCTTGACCTAGGAGATATCAACGTAACTCTTTCGCGGGACACTCCGCCAATAATGGTGAACAAATGTGCCAAATGATTTTAAAATTTTACAATGAACAACATAGTTATGACCCGGACAAGCTCAATTATGGCCATTTTTGACCTTTGTACTTAAGTGTGACCTTGACCTTGGAGATATCAACGTAATTCTTTCGCGCGACACACTGTCCAATGATGGTGAGTAAATGTGCCAAATGATTTTAAAATCTCGCAATGAATGACATAGTTATTGCCCGGACAAGCTCATTTATGGCCATTTTTTATCTTTGAACTCAAATTGTGACCTTGACCTTAAAGATATTGACGTAATTCTTTCGAGTGACATACCGTCCAATGATGGGGAACAAATTTGCCAAATTATTTTAAAATCTCACGATAAATGATAAAGTTATGGCCCGGACATGCATTTGACCTTTCTTTGAACTCGGAGTGTGACCTTGACCTTGGAGATATCGACGAAATTCTTTCGTGCGACACACCGTCCAATGATGGTGAACAAATTTGCCAAATAATTTTTAAATCTCACAATAAATGATAAAAGTTATGGCCCGGACATGCCAGTGCTCCAGCTAGGATTAAAAAAGGGCAGGGTGGCTTTTTTGCCAAAAGGGCACTTTCGACGCGTTGAATTTTGTCAAAAGGGCACTTTCGAGTGCGCGGGCTTTTCTGGAATGCTTCCACATGCATTTTAATTTTTATGTTATTAATAATTGCTAGAATATATTATTCCCATTATTATTAAACCATTTAAATATAATGTCTACAATGAGAAATAAATAAGTTACTTGTATAATAATAAGAGATTTATCAATTATCATATGTAAACAAAAAAAAATTTTTTTAGGGGGGCAGGGAGGAGGTTTGGGAGGGCAGGGCGGAGGTTCAGGAGGGCAGGGCGGAGGTTCCGGAGGGCAGGGCGGGGCGCCCTCAAATTTAGGCCTAGCTGGAGCACTGCATGCATTTGACCTTTGAACTCCAAGTGTGATCTTGACCTTTGAGATATTGACGTACTTCTTTCACACGACACACCGTGCCATGATGGTGAACAAATGTACCAAGTTATAAATGACATAGTTAAGGTCCGGACAAACTTTAGGTTTAAAACACACTAAGTGACCCCGTGACCTAGTTTTTGACAAGGCATGACCCATATTAAAACTTGACCTATACATCATCTAGATACAACTTGTGACCGACAGACAGACAAAGTGACTCCTATATAGGCCCCATAACCAGTAATGGGGATATAAAAATGCATCGATCTAATGATGGAATGCTCCATTTGGCGAAACACCATTAAAATGTCTAAGTTTTAAAGCGTGTTCACTTCATAACAATAAACACATACATATACACCTTTTAGTATTGGATTAGGCTCTGAATTGGAAGGGATCCATGTCTTAAAGGAGTTTCATCAGTTAGGCATAGTCTTTCACCTTGAAGGATGACCTTGATCTTTTACACCTCAAAATGTGCAGCTCCATGAGATACACATGCATGCCAAATATCAAGTTGCTATCTTCAATATTGCAAAAGTTATGGCCAATGTTAAAGTTTTTGGACAGACGCATAGACTGACTGACCAGACGGACTGATGGACAGTTCAACTGCTATATGCCACCCTACCAGGGGCATTCAATTGGTCTCTGTCTGACAGAATAACACATGACCACAACAAACAAGAGGGCCATGATGGCCCTGAATCGCTCACCTGACTAACCTTGCTTCATAAACTTAAATTTTATTAGACCCATATACAATCCCAAGCCAAATTTCATTAATTAATACATTCTGACAAAATTTCATTAAGACGTGATGAAAACTGTGACCTCTTTCATCTACACAAGGTTTTACTAGAATTGGCCCGGTGACTTAATTTTCGACCCCAGATGACCCATATACGATCCAAAATCAGATATTATCAAGATAAACATTCTGACCATATTTCATTAAGATCATATGAAAACTATGACCTCTATTGTCTTCACAAAGTTTTTCTATGATTTGACCTGGTGACCTAGTTTTTGACCCCAGATGACCCTAATACAATCCCAACCCAGATTTCATCAAGATTAATTTCTGGTTAAATTTCATAAAGATTTAATGACTGTGACCTCTACTGTCTACAAAAGTTTTTTTTAAATCTGACCTAGTTTTTGACCCTAGATGACCCAAATTCAATCCCAACCCAGATTTTAACAAGACAAACATTATGACTATTTCATTAAGGTCTGATGAAAACTGTGACCTCTATAGTCTACACAAGGTTTTTCTATTATTTGACCTAGTGCCTAGTTGCTGACCCCAGATGACCCAAAAACAATCCAAACAGGGCTCCCCTGGCCCAAAAATTTCTGTAGCCAACTTTTTAGCCAAATGGAATTTTGTGTAGCCAAATTTAAGAAACTGTAGCCAAAGTTTTAGCAAAGCATTTGCAGGGGTCAAAGTTGGATATTTTGAAAATCCTGAACTTAAAGCTGGGGCCAGGGGGCCGCAGGGCCCTCAGTGGGTCCAGGGGACAAGGGGGCCGGAGGCCCCCGGAAGCTCCTGGATTCGCCGCATTAAAAGGGTGCCTGTACCTGTTCTGGTGATTCTATTTTCTTAAAAAAAACAACATACACATATATTTGAAAATCTTCATGTATTTTATAAGGAACACACAAAAGTTAGTCGAAAGGCAATTCATTCACATGCACCCACTGTCTGGCATGGACTCGACTGCAGGTGTTGCTTTTGAAGAACCCGGTCAAACCTGTAACAGTCGTTACAAATTATTATATTTTTCACACATACTTTAAAAAGTCAATTATACATGTTTAATAAATGCAGAATCAAATGTTTGTCACCATTTATATTCACAGAATCATGCTTCCAGAAGCCTCCACATTCACCTAAGAAAATTGGGTATGGTGGCTTCTGCTCAACAGTTAAAATTGAAAATTTCAGCATGGGTTCCCCTAGTTTTTATCCCAATCGTTTTGTTTGAATGCTAAATAATTGTATCCCGGTGTGACCCAAATTCGACGATGTAATGGTTACATGAAGCAATATTTAGCAAATAATTAAAGAAATAATGAAATGTTAAATAGCACAAAATAATAATTTTAAACTCGGCTGTATTACTTTGAAATGATTCCAAGACAATAATCATCCATTTAATCGATAAAAATAGAACATCGTCGAATTTGGGTTACGGTAGGTTGCCCATATTTGTTTAACAAAAAGTAAAAAAAAACATTTCTTGCTGCTGGGCTCATATGTTGGGGACAATAAAACATTTTATTTAACTAAAAAAGACCTGTCCCAGTCAGCAAAAATGGCGTATTTGATCGTATTTTCAATTACTGTTAAAATTCTTTTCCTGTTTTATGCTTTATTCAAAGGTCAAAATATTTTAAAAGCTCACAATCAATGAATCAAACGTTATTAATAAAAAAAATTGGCAAATTTGCTAGATCTATCTTGCCGATTTTTTATGCAAAAAAAACTAAACAATAAACTTTAGCAACAGAAAATACGACCAAATTCAGGGTGTTAGTTTAAAAAAAATAAAATCCCTACCTGGTTGGTCTTGATGGTTCTTATATTCTTTATGTGATTAGGGTCCTCTGCGTGGAGACAAAATGCCTTCTTCCCACAAGACTGATAATTTAGGGTTTTCTTACAAACTTCTCAAATCGCTTTTCCACAAGCTTCCACTTTTCTCAACCAGTTCACTCCCCGCCCGTAGACTACAGCGTAGTCTTTCTCGTGTAACCATTCCCAGCGCCACTTATTTTATGCACCTTCAAGATCTTTCACCTTATATCCAACAGGCAAGTATCTCGTTGCCATTTTTGTCAACTTGAGTCTAAACACAGCTTCCCATTCGGCATTAAATATATGCAAAAAGTACTCAAATTGATTTAAATCGGCAGCAATCTTTAATCTTTAATCAGATGTAATTGTTAATTTAAGCTGCTACGATGTACAATTTGTTTTCACATCAGTAATTTGTCTCGATGACCGGTGTGTATGCCGACTGCATATCAATTTTTCAGCTCAATAACACGGCGATGTATTGAAGCACAGTCTACAGCTGAAAGCGGTTAATATCTGGGACTGCATGTCAGGAAAAAAATCAATACCGATATTTCGCATTGTTCAATAATTAAGCAACGATTAATAACACTTATCCTTTATGGATTTTCATGAAATAAAAACCATAATAAAGAAAATTTTATTCTCTTTAATCTGATTTTTAAATTATTATAATACACTTAGTGAAAAACAATTAATTATGCTGTTAAAGGTTTTTCTATTATTTGACCTTGTGACCTAGTTTTTGACCACAGATGACCCATATACAATTCCAACCCAGATTTCATCAAGACAAACATTCTGACCAAATTTCATAAAGATTGGATGTAAAATGTAACCTCTATTGTCTACACAAGGTTTTTCTATTATTTGACCTAGTGATCTAGTTTTTGACCCCAGATGACCCAAATACAATCACAACCCAGATTTCTTCAAGATAAACATTCTGACCAAATTTCATACAGATTGCATGAAAAATGTGGAAGATTTTTGAAAGTTTTCACAAAATAGGCAAAAACGAATAAACATGCAAAGTTCAACGAGCTCCTGCGGCCATGTTTTTTGAAGAATCAAATTTCTTTGAACAACTTTTTCAGGGGAGCCTTCAAAGGTCATCCCTGTGAAATTTTTTGAAAATCTGATGAGCGGTTTCTGACAAGAAGATTTTTTAAGGTTTTTACCATATATGGTCATGGCGGCCATCTTGGTTATGTGATCAAATTTTTTTTAACAATTCTTTTGTCCCATGACCTAGGGATGCTCCACATGAAATTTAGTTGAAATTGGCTCAATGGTTTAGTAGAAGATGTTTACAAATTGTTTACAGACAGACAGACGGACAGACGGACGGACGCCGGACGGTGAGTGATCACAATAGCTCACCCCGAGCTATCGCTCAGGTGAGCTAAAAACGTGCCATCATTTGTATAAAACAATGTGTCTTTGCAACATCTGAAAAGCAGAGAATATTTGTTTATTTTAAAGATGCTATTTGGTCATATTCCTATGGGCAATTTTATATTTTCCCCAAATTTTCATCTCCACAGCCATTCAGGCATGCATCAGTGGAGTTAACTTACGTAGACACTCCATTGCATCATTTTCTGTGGCCCTGGCCCAAGGTCTGTCGTTGTAGAATGGTTTACAGATGTTGCAGTCTGGCCCTGTGGTGTTGTGCTGACATTCGCACACAAGTTCACGGTTTGGCCCGATCTCGCACTTGTTGGCGTGTCCATTACACTTGCACCTGCAGATAGGACAGCAGTCATTAACCCTGTGCATGCTGGGAAGTTTGTCTTCTGCTAAAATGTTGTCTGCTGAATTTTTTAAATTAGCATTTTCCTTTTTTTTTGTCAAAGAATACTATCAGAATAGCAAACAGTTTGGATCCTGATGAGACACCACATTCTGTGGCGTCTCATCTGGATCCAAACTGTTTGCAAAGGCCTTCTAAATTCGGTTCCAGCACTGAAAGAGTTAAAACAAGTGAAAGAAAATCCTTCATTAGGATCAGATTGTAGTTCCTATATAAATAAAATCAAATTAAACTAAATTAATATTTTTTTCTAACTAGATTCAGGTGGTTATTTCTTTATTTCTAACTCTTAGACACTGATGAGCAGCATAAAGCAAATAAAAATTAAACAGACTTCAAGTTGCATTAATCCATTTTCACTTTGCTTTTGATCTGGAAAGGGATGATCAGCAACTAACCTAGCTCCGACTGCCAGGTCATCGATGGCGTAGAAGTAGGAGCGCAGTACCCGGGGGTCACCAAAGATCTCATCACCGAATGTGTTCATGCGGGTCAGCATGATACGAATGTCCGTAGCCGTGACCCATTCCTGAAATACATAATAACATTTGTGCCACGTAATGCAAAAATGGTTCTAATGCCATATCTGGCCAGCGTGGCTCCATACAAGCCCGCGTATCTGCGCAGTCTGGTCAGGGGCTACCCTGTCCCCTAATGAGACAGTGAATCACGAATAGCAGACAGGGTAGCTCCTGACCGCATTGCAAGAAAATGCAGGCTGGTCTGGGGCTACTTTGGTTACATAATTATGGTAATACGGCTCATTTTTGGATGATGCTGCTCATATTTTTTGTTAAACATAATTTTGTGCAGAATGAATGCAAGGCAATGTGAAACTGAGCGGTAGAATCAGGAATAAACAGGATTTGTTATATAAAAAAATAAATTATTGGTGAATCAAATAAAGATGTTCTCATTGAATTCCTTAATGTTTGTGAGTGTAAAATAAATTCTCCCTTGCAAGGATTGGCTTATGACTGCTGATAATTATTATTTTTTAAACAATTCCAACAATCGTTTCAATATGATGAAAATTGAAGAGCTGAAGAGCTTTACCGCTTAGATACATATTTTGACCCATTTGCGGTCCCTTAAAACTTTAAAATAATTAAAGACTTTTCTTACTATATTGAAATTCAAGTTTTAAAGGCTTCATTTCCAACCCTTAGTTACTGATGAGCAGCAAACAGCATAAAACCTGAACAGACTGTTAGTTACTTGCAGGCTGTTCAGGTTTTATGCTGGTTGCAAAAGCCATTTTCATTTGCTTCTTAAATTGCCTTGCCACTGATTGCAATCATCTTTAAACCAAAGTTACACAAATGTACTCTAGTTCAGAGCTCCAGATAAGGTTTTGTGAAATTCTTAACGTTACTACCAGATTTTCAAAAATATTTCTTAACTCTGATTTTTTTTTTCTTAAAGTTACTACTAAGTTTTGGAAAATAATTCAAAACTTTTCTAAATGACCTAAAAATAAATAATAATGGGTATTTTCATGCAAAAAATCAAAATAAACTTACTAGCAACTTAATTAAAACGAGTTCAACAGTGTCTATTCAGTATTATACAATTTTATTTTTCAAATACCTTCATATGCGCAAACTGTGCTTAGATTGCATGCCTTCGATGAATTTTTATATATTTCACAATTAAAACGGGTCTCCCCTTCAATCTTTTCAACGATTGGCCACGGGCATTGTCCCTTCCACTCGTTCAATGTTTTTTGTCTAAGTTTGGACCCATTGTGTCGCGTTTTTTTTAGCTTTTCCGACTGTTTCGGCAACTGAACATACAACATCGTATAAGATCTTTTCTATAATGTCTTTCTTAACATTCAACTTCGGCTCACTTTGCGTACAATATGTTAAAAGCGTGTTTTTGCACGCTTTGCAGTTTTTTAGGACGCTCTCTGGGCACAGCCATTGTTTTTTGACAGATAGACTGTACACGCCGCTTTTATTAGAAAAATGCGCTTTGTTAAACAAACCCGATAACCATTTTATATAAGCACCGAAAAGATCTTTAATACGCGAAAAGAGCTCATTAAAAATAGATACGAACTGATGTAAAAATAATATTCGTAACTTGATTTTGTAATTCTTAATGGTACGACAAGATTTTAAAATAAAGACGTAACGGACTTGAAAATAATTCGTAATTACGAAAACACGAACCTTATCTGGTACTCTGCTAATTGTATACAGAGTAATGATTATATTAATTACCATCGTAACTACATGAACATGTATCCAATTAATTGAAAACTTCCATTAGGGTGAAACTATGGCTCTCAAATCGTAGCTTATTTTTACAGCCTGTATGACTGTCCCAAAAATTACATTTAGTTCGATAAAAATCTCTCTGTATTTTGGATGTAATCATATTGCTAGGAAAGTCAATGACAAGTCACTTCAAACCCGTACAACTTTCTTTGTGAAATTATAAAAACTACCATAAACACTAATATACTTCCAATATTCAAGAACAGTTCAGTAATAAATATGAGGCATGTATACTACACAGTTCATTTATCAAAGGTTAGGGTATAGTGTATGAAATGTTATTTATATGACTCACACATGCAAGATCATAACTTTAACTCTTTATAACTTCGATATGTATTTCACGAATTTGTAGTCCATTAGAAAGATATATTTAATTTGAGACCTTTCTTACAAGATTCAAATTGTTAAGGCTTCATTTCCCACCCTTAGATACTGATGAGCAGCAAACAGCATATAAAACCTTAAACGTTAAATCAATTCAAAGTTATCCTCAAATTTGGTTCATGCACATCATTTTTTCCATATTTGAAGATATGGGCCCCTTCTTCAAAGTCATTTTACAACCACTCAATTCTTATTCCAGCACTTATCTAATTATTTAGTAGATATGCTTGTTGTCATTTTTTAACAATACTTTTTTTTTTTAATATTTCTATTGTGGTTTATGTACTAACTTTTTTTATGGATATACAATAGGTCAAATTAACTGGACACCAAACACTTCAAGGAAGTATTCAGGTTTAATCATGATCATCACTGATTTCTCTTAGTATTTGTGTCTTGTTCTGAGAAAATTGGGCTTAATGCATGTGCGTAAAGTGTCGTCCCAGATTAGCCTGTGCAGTCCGCACAGGCTAATCAGGGACGACACTTTCCGCTTTTATAACATTTTTAGTTTAAATTAAGTCTCTTTTAAGCAAAAAATCTGGTTTAGGCGGAAAGTGTCGTCCCGGATAAGCCTGTGCAGACTGCACAGGCTAATCTGGGACGACACTTTACACACATGCATTAAGCCGAGATTTCACAGAACAAGACACATTTTATCCAATATTTTGATGTAAACCTTCAAGCTCAAGTTCCTTAACAAAAAGCATTATTGACTAACTTGTGCAGTTGGAAAATGCAACAATTTCCATTTGATGCTCATAAAATACCATTTTTTGTTCGTTGGTGCCTTGGAAATATGACAATGTTGATTTTGAACATTGAAACTACAACATTTAACATTATTTTGTTTCTTAGAAAATGCAACGATTCCATTCAGTGCTAATAGCAAAAATAAACTTTTCATTCGGTGCTTACAAAATACAACAATTTCCATTTTAGTGTTTTAATTAAAAATTTAGAATGTATAACACCTAACTCATTCAACCTTAGGTGAACATGAAGCCCAGGATAGAACTTGATCAAGATTTGTTTATGGTGTATTTACTGCCCCTGCTGAACTTGAAAATAATTCATTGTATGCCAATGTCAGGAAAACCCAAGTACATCGGCACATCCAAGATGAAAAAACTAACTGCAGCTGTGCAACAGATACAGACAGATCTACATGTACATGAAGTGTTTAATCTGGTGAAGTGCCAACAACCTCCACACTTGATGATTTGTTACCCTCCCTACACACTGACTATAGCTGAATACATTCATGAAATGGAATAGAACACTTGCCATTGTACTTAAGACAATGAATAAATAACTGAGGATATAAAATATGATACCATTAGATCCTAGCGAAAAGGTTACTAGAGACTGTAGCTAAGTGTACGCCATGGTATTGACTTTAATCACATACATGTAGCTGTACTTAACTGTTGAAACACTAATAGCTGAATAGAATTACCGGTATATTATGATGGGGTTGTTACACTACCATGAAATTCCAAGTACATGTACATGTACAAGTTTTTGTTCAATATCACAAAGATGTAATTTAATAGACATTATACAATCTACATTCAAAATTTAAAATATCATCGATACTAGTCTTCCAAATTTACATACATGTTTTTTTTTAAGTTGTAAAACAGCCAATACAAACTAATACCTGTACAATTAACGAAATAAGGAATATTTGTCCACAGCATTATATAAAGTGACAAATATTATAAAAAGTGTTCTTGCAAATTAGCAAAATATTTGGCTAATAAATTCATTTCTTTGCGCCAAAATTTAAATACCTACATGTACATGTACAAATGAACCAACACCAAAAAGTTTGCTTTTTTTGTTAAATTAATTTTGTGCAAATTAACGATGCCTTTTTTCCCCAATTTTTGTGAAGTGGCATGGCCCTTTGTTTTATAAAACAAATGAGTCGCTAACTTTTAACAAGAGGCCCATGAGGGCCTGAATCGCTCTACTGGCTGGAATCAGTAGGGCTCGAGCCGTTGATAGTATGAACAATCTGAGTAAGTTTTAAACATACAGACCCAAAATGGAAAATTCATCGCATAAACAAGAAGAAACGTAAAATTTTAACTTCAAATGGCTCATTTTCAACAATAAGTTGGACAAATTTTCTTCACTCTCAATGGGGTTCTGGCCCTTGATGATATAAAACATCCGTTGAAGTTTCAAAAGGATAGCATAAACAAGAGAAAGTCTAACGCACACACACACACACACACACACACACACTGACACAGACGGACACCATGCCATCCCATAAGCCTATTTTGGCCTATGGCCAGTAGAGCTCAAAATTGTAAAAAAAGTTGCTAACTGATAAATATTGAGAAAAATGAGTTGCACAGTTTTAAAATTGTGAAAATTTGAGTCGCCAATATCTTCAAATATTTGTGAAAAACAGCTATTCTCTAAGAAGGAGAAAAAGTCCTGTTACCAATATTTCAGTTATATCACAGCAGTAAATTAACTTTCTCCCACTTTTCATGGACAAGCTGGCATGCTCTTAGTGCACATACTTATGCCACTAACTAAGAATATCCCCACTTGAATCTGAGGGAGAGGAAGAATGGCTGGAGAAATAACTCATGACCTATCCCTACACAAGCTATGTGACCGGTCCACAAATCAAACTTGTGATCCTCAGATTGGTAGTAATGTGTTCTACCAGCACAGCTAAATGTAGCTGGCCAGACACAATACAAATGAGCCCCGATCTGAGAAAACTGGGTTTACTGCATGTGCTAAAAGTGTCATCTCAGATTAGCCAGTCCTAACAAACTAATCAGGGAGATACTTTACGCTTGCAGGGCCGGATCCTGGATTTCTGGTTAGGGGGGGGGGGGGGCGGGATATTGAAAGATTTGCTGGGGGGTCAAGTGGGCCGCTAGGGCCCCTGGCGGGTGCAGGGCAAAGCTCTGCTAGGGTGTCCAGGGGGCAATGCCCACCGTAAGCTTCAGGATTTTAGTAATTTCGAAGGCTTTGACAACCACTTCTCGAGCATGTCACGCCTTATACTTTCATCAAAGTACCTTCTTATAATGACAAAAAAGTGCATAGTTTGTCGTTTAGGGGGTCCAGGGGAGCGAAGCCCCCCGGAAGCTTCACGATTTTAATGATTTTGAAGGCTTTGACAACCACTTCTAGAGCATGTCACGCCTTATATACTTTCATCAAAGTACCTTCTTATAATGCCAAAAAAGTGCATAGTTTATAGTTTTGGGGGGTCCAGGGGGGGGCGAAGCCCCCCAGAAGCTCCACGATTTTAGTGATTTTGAAGGCTTTGACAACCACTTCTTGAGCATGTCACGCCTTATATACTTTCATCAAAGTACCTTCTTATAATGCCAAAAAATGCATAGTTTATAGTTTTGGGGGTCCAAAAGGGGCGAAGCCCTGCGGAAGCTCCACGATTTTAGTGATTTTTGGAGGCTTTGACAAGTTTAATAGGTGATTTAGATGTAGTTAAGTGTAAAACATCAAATGAATTGACTTTACTTAGGGGGGCCTACGCCGTGTCCGCCCCCCCCCCCCCCCCCCCCCCCCCCTGGATCCGCCTATGGCTTGTATGGTATTTTTCGTTTAAAGAAAGGCTCTTCTTACCAAAAATCCAGTTAAGAAGGAAAGTGTTGTCCTTGATTAACCTGTGCAGGGATGACACAATACAAACATGTACTAAGTCCTGTTTACCCAGAACAGTCTCATATTAAAACAGTACAATTTCAACATGCTCTTACCTGAAGCACTGCGCTATTCTCAAATTTCTCCGATCCAGGTCGCCCCTCGAGTGTAGAGAAGGGCACCTCCCCTCCGGTGAGTGGGGAAATGTCACTGTACTCATCTGTGCAAGTGGCCACGTCCGGTTTGTCTATGGTGATGATGCCCCGGTACGGGAGGCCGTAGGTTCGCCCGCAGGAGGCGCTGTAGAACTGGTACGGCTCCCACTCACTGTCCTCTGTCGTACGCTTGTAGATGGCAAAGCTTTCCGGTTTGGGCGAGTGGTAGCGTATACGAATGTATGTCACGTCAAAGCTCTTCCCTGAAGACAGATTTACCATCAAATAACTCTTTGCCCCTTATACATGTACACGCACTTCGTCACACATTTGTAGTCCATTAGAAAATCAAATTAAATTTAAGACCTTTCTTACTTGATTCAAGTTTTAAGACTTCGTTTCCAACCCTTAGATACCGATGACAGCAAACAGCATAAAACCCAGCAACCAAGTTTACTTTGCTCCAGAGCGGGAAAAGGCTTATTGACCAGTAGACAATTGTCAAAGAATAACAAAGTTTACCAATCGTGGATTTGTATGTGAAATGGAACATGAAAGCTGCACCATGGCCGAGAAATACTATCACTTGACTGCAACACACAACACTCAGACAAGAGACTTCAAGGCTACATTTTGTCCACTGTTTCATTTTCTGTGACCATGTCTCAGTTTTTTATATAAAAACATAATTATGTTTATTTGAAAAAGTTGTTATTGTTAATGTGCACGTTTTAATTGTTTAAAGCATTTACCTTCTTTCCTAAAAGCTTAATAAAGATATAGATTTTTCCTTCTGATGTATGTACTTTTTACTAAGTTTTTTTCCCCAAATCTTAAGGGTTTTGGTTTCACTACCATCCTTTAATTATCAATAAACACAGACCTGAAGTTCAAGTGTGCTTTGCCATCAAGCACTTTGTTGATAAGTATAACTTTGGCATTTCTAATGCACCAAAAATGATGTCCATACAACAAACCATTATTTGGACTAGGACAGTTGGACATACTGATTATATCTAAATTTCATCCTTAACCACTTAAATGCCACTTAGAGACCTATTTTGACGTGTTTGTAGTCTCTGAGAAAAAGTTATATTTAATTGAAGACCTGAATAAAGTTGTAAAGGGTTCATTTCCAACCCTTAGTTACTGATGAGCAGCAAACAGCATAAAACTTGAACAGGCTGTGAGTTACTCGCACCCTGTCCTGCTTTTTGCTGTTTGCACATAGCAATTTTCACTTTGCCTCTTGATCGGGAAAGGGTTATCCAATATTATGCTTAAAGTGCAAGTATACAAAAAGGGATATTATAGTATTAAGATTTACTAAAGACAAAAATTTGGGAATCACAAAGTGGAGATTTCCCACAAAGACCAGTAACACTTGAAAGTTCTATGGCTTTTTTTTTTTTTGATGTTTATGTTGAGTATTGTAGGTAAGTACACCGCTTGAAGAGTCTGTAAATTGAAGGAAGACTGACTATCTTTGCATATAAAGAACATTTGATAATCAAATTAACATTCTTAGCTTTTTATGCTTCTTTGAAATAAGTGACTTCAAAGAAAGGATACATGCAAATCTTGAATTTAACAAACATGAATACACATATACCTCCTTTTAGTTTGTCTAGGGAACATCTAAGTTTTCAGGTATTTTTTGTCCACTTAAAAAATTAGTTTTAATCAAAACCAACACAATTTATTTACATTAGGATATTGCATAGCTTGCCGATCAAATATAGAACACATCATTCATTTACTTCACTGTAAATACTTGAATCAGATTGAAAATCATAAATGATTGATAAGTTTTTTTGTCACAATATTGCACTATATATTCAGATAAAAGGAAACGTCTTGAGGGCACAGTAGTTGGAGGGACAAGAATTTTTTTATAGAAAATTTCAAATTTCAAAGGGCCATAGCTCTGTGAAAAATCATCCGACCACAACCCGCTGATAATATGCACATCTCCTCTTGGTAGTGAAGCTTCCAATAAAGTTTCATTGAATTCCGGTTATTAGTTGCTGAGAAATAGCCCAGACAAGAATTGCACTTGATGTACAGTTAATGGAAAATTTCAAAGGGCCATAACACTGTGAAAAATCATCCGACCAGAACCCGCTGATAATATGCACATCTCCTCTTGGTAGTGAAGCTTCCCATAAAGTTTCATTGAATTCCGGTCATTAGTTGCTGAGAAATAGCCCGGACAAAAATTGCACTATATGTACAGTTAATGGAAAATTTCAAAGGGCCATAACTCTGTGAAAAATCATCCTACCAGAACCCGCTGGTAATATGCACATCTCCTCTTGGTAGTGAAGCTTCCCATAAAGTTTCATTGAATTCCCGTCATAGTTGCTGAGAAATAGCCCAGACAAAAATTGTGCACGGACGGACGGACAGACAGACAGACGCATGGACAGACGAAGCGGCGACTATATGCTCTCCCCAAAATAAATTTTGGGGGAGCATAATTAACCAAATTAAGCTATTTTGACATGCTGTCCATTAAATTTCTTTAACAAATTTACAAAATCTATGTTTATTATGTACAGTATTCTTACGTTTAAGTTTCTGTACACAATGAATATTATCCGTCGCAAAATAACACATACAAGGATTCAAATTTGTTTCTCATGAGTTTTTGAGATATCAGCAGTTCCAGTCCTTTAACCATTTAACCACAAAGAAAGAATGAACATTGCACATTCTTTAGACAAATTATGGTATGTGCAAACAGTACCAACATGCCATATATCATCGTGCTCGCATTAATTAGCTTATTGCAATTAGTACCGTTTTATTTGTTCAGCTTACACAGAGCATGAAACTATAGTACTGACAAAGAGCCGTTCAATCTAGAAATAATAATACAGCTTAAATATTCTTCAATTTACAGTTTTAAAAACACATTTTGATTCCAGATCTACTATCAAACAAGAAACCGTCGGTGACAGGTGATGCTCCCCAAAGTTTTTTTTTGTCACAATATTGCACTATATATTCCAGGGTTCATACAGATTTTCTCAAATGAAATTCAAGCACTTTTTAAGCACTTTTCAAGGGAAAAAATCCAAATTCAAGCACTTTTAAAAGTTTTTTAGTCCAACCTACTGAAAACTGTATATTATTCTGTGGCCAATACTGACAATATTTTCGCTAAATTGGTCTCTTCTTGCCTAACATTCTATGTGATTTTCAACAGTCTGCACTACCCTGCTACAGTAACAACTGTTTAATCAAAAGTAAGATATTTCATTATGATATAGTAATTGACCAAGGCATTACACATACCAAAAAACCTTGTTATTTGTATTAAAAATCATTACATGTATGTAATCTAAATGTTCATAACAGATATTCCAGTGGTATAATATAGCTGCTACAAAATGTTAAAGACAATTATGCATCTGATACAAATTAACTCTGAAGTCAAAATAGAAAACTACAAATGTACAGAATCTCGCAACTGCAATATAAAATGCCATGTATTAATTGAGGCTTGTAAAAATTATACTTATTAAGTAATTTTCTACAGCAGGTAAACATGTACATGTAAAATCTGCTATAGATGCAATAGTGTACTGTTTATGTTCAGACTGAGAGTCTGCCCTCATGTAAACAGATTGCAGTTTCTTCACAGTATCATCTAATTTATTCTTCACAGTATCATCTAATTTATTTGACAATCAGTCAAGTGCAACTTTTTTGTCTTTTGTCTTTTGCAGTACGGCTGAATGAATTGGGTTAACCGAATGAATTTGCTTCACAGACAAACTGCATTTTAGGTGGCTTTTCACCGCCGATTCCCCCATACTGTCGATCTCTATACCTGTTCTGCCTGAATCTTTACAAGATGCATTGTCAACAACCCAAGGGTACTTCAAAAGCCACCCTTTCTGAAAAATGCACTTATTTGCTGGCATATTTCAACTTGTCAGCACCGTAATGGCATAATGCGTACAACAAAAACCGAAGTAGACCAATTGGCGGAAGATTAGTAGTAGTTGCCTCCCTTACGTTCTAAAACCCGTACCAACCCGTCCGATCCAGTACCTTCCCGGAGGAAGTTACAGATCGGAACCGTCATAAATCGTGAAAAAAACTACGACTACCGACTCACAGAAATTAAATATTTTTATCCTTTTTTCAAGCACTTTTCCAGCCAAATTCAAGCACTTTTTAAGCACTTTTCAAGGCTATGGTTGAAAATAAGCACTTTTAAGCACTCCAGATCGTTTTTAAGCACTTTTCAAGATAAACCTTGATTTTCAAGCACTTTTCAAGGTCTGTGCGAACCCTGTATTCAGATAAAAGGAAACGTCTTGAGGGCACAGTAGTTGGGGGAATTATTTTTTTATATAAAATTTCAAAGGGCCATAACTCTGTGAAAAATAATCCGACCAGAACCCGCTGATAATATGCACATCTCCTCTTGGTCGTGAAGCTTCCCATAAAGTTTCATTGAATTCCGGTCATTAGTTGCTGAGAAATAGCCCGGACAAGAATTGCACTATATGTACAGTTAATGGAAAATTTCAAAGGGCCATAACTCTGTGAAAAATCATCCGACCAGAACCCGCTGATTATATGCACATCTCCTCTTGGTAGTGAAGCTTCCCATAAAGTTTCATTGAATTCCGGTCATTAGTTGCTGAGAAATAGCCCGGACAAAAAATGTGCACTGACGGACAGACGGACACACGGACGGACAGACGAAGCGGCGACTATATGCTCCCCCCAAATCTTTTTGGGGGGAGCATAAAAAGAACAAACTAAAAACATTCAACTTAACTAAAAAATGTCCAACTTGCTTTGTGGCCACATAAACACTCAAATTCGTCGTGAGAAATTCACAAGGAATATAACTATTGTCACACAAAAAATAAAAACAAGAATATTGTATCTCATTAAATATATTTCCAGACTAGCTTTGAAATTTTGGCTATTGCTATTAGAAATACTAATTTTGTATGTTTTCTTTATTTTACAAAATTTTTACAAAATATTCCTTGATTTTGAGTGTTTATGGGGCTTTAAAAAAACTACACTTTTTCATTACCCTGTGAAGGATTTCAAATTGTTCATGAACTGTTACATGTATGTAATATTAAAATCTTCAATTTGTGATTTTGGGACCTCATTTGGGAAACATATATACTTTTGAAAATGGGAATAGGGCAGAATGCTACCAAAAAACATAAATAATTGATCTATAAAATCATTGGTGTTCCACAATGTCCAAAAAACTAAAGTCTAAAAAAAAGATTTCAGCACAGACTGTAATGCAATTATTGTAATGCCATTTGTTTGCATGCAACTAACACATTTTAAGTAAAATGAATAGGAATTAGGATATAAGGTCAGTAATCATGCAGGCCTCATAACACCATCCAGTTTTCAAGGTTGAATTTAACATAATTTTATTTTTATTTAATTTAAAAAAAATATGGCCCAAGTCACTTAAGGGACAAATGTGTGAAATTGATTGGAAATCAGTGAATACTTATTTGATCAGCATAGCTGGTCTGTTTTGCTATCAGCATGAATGTATGGCTTTGAGAGGACCTCTAACCAACTCCTGTCAATCTAACTACTTTCAATTTGATACACCATTGGCTTCTTAAAGACTCATATTTCACCCATTCGTGTGTATTGTAGTGTCAAATGGCACTTTCCTTATGATTAGTCGGCCTGCAATGGGTCAGTATACATAAGGCCATGATTTATGTATGAATTGTTTAATGAATCAAGACAAAGTTCTCACATCTTTTTTTATGTATTCAGGGCCCTCAATCTATCAAATCTGCCACCGAATTTTGGCTGCAGTCCCCCACCTGAAAAGTATATTTTTTTCCCCAAAAAACTGATTTTTTCCCCCCTCAGAAAATGTAAAAGAAAATAAAAAAAATCGCTGATTTATAGTTGAAAATTGACTCCCATATAACACGGTCCGTTATATCGCTTTGTCCAACATAGGCTAACAAAAAAGAAGTCTTGTTTCCGGTTACCCAACCGACCCTGTTTTTTAACCGCCGACTCAAAAGTTTTTTCTGTTATGAAATCTGCATCCGAATTTAATGTCCGAAATTTACGCAACTGCGGAAAGCGTCTGAATCGTTCAGAACTGTTATTTTTGTTAATGTTTTGTTTCATTTACATTTATTCTAATCAATAAATGCTTTATTCAAAATGCAGTCTTTAGTTTTCAAAGAATATTTATTTGTACAGTAATTTACAGATAAAGACAAAAGCTTTTTCTGTTACAAGATCCGCGTCCGAATTTTATTTCCGAAATTTACATAACTGCGGAAAGCGTCTGAATCGTTCAGAACTGTTATTTTTGTTAATGTTTTGTTTCATTTACATTTATTCTAGTCAATAAATGCTTTATTCAAAATGCAGTCTTTAGTTTTCGAAGAATATTTATTTGTACAATAATTTAATGAGAAAGACATTCTGGATCAAACATCTTCTTGTTAAGAACTATATCTAAAAGTTAGTACTATGTCGTCATGCATTTCACACTGCTGATACCTGAAAATAAATGACATTCTTGTAGAGTTTAATATTCAATTAAGTGTTGTGGTAAGAAAAAAAAAGCCTTCCTACTGACCCACATTTAAATTAGATTACTGTTATATAGATTGAGTGAAAGTCCACTCTTTTGTCCTATAGATAGCGATAGTCCCATATATAGAAATATATGTTTATAACAGTTAAACACAGTTGTAAAACTTGTTGTTTTTTCATATAAAAATTCCCCCATTTACAAAAAATTCCCCCTCCTAAGGGCTGCGGACCCCTCATGCACAATAAAGCCTAAAACTGGATTTTAATAAATGAATTCAGCTTTGTGACAAATAGTAATCTGACAATGTGTATGTATTATTTGAAGGACTTTGGACTCCTTCTGCACTTAACCCTTTACCACTTAGTTTCATATTTTGACGCATTTATAATCCAATAGAAGGTTAAATATCATTTATGACCTTTCTTACTAAATTCAAGTTTAAAGGCTTCATTTCCAACCCTAAGTTACTGATGAGCAGCAAACATCATAAAACCAGAACAGACTGCGAGTTACTCGCAGGCTGTTCTGGTTTTGTGCTGTTTGCATACAGCCATTTTCACTATGCTTATGAGTGGGAAAAGATATGCTGCAATATGTAGGTCCCTGTGTGCCCAGTCAATCTGTATATAATTTACTAATAAAGTGGCACATCAATTGGGGGAAATGACTCTGAAAGATATTAATTGTTTACAACTCTACACTTTAAACTTAGGCCATGAAAAAACAACACCAAAATGGCCTTTATTTTCAGTTCATTAATATTAGACTCAGAAAACAAAAATAACTGTGTCAGTGTGACAAGCTATGTGGGGTGTCAGATAAGAAAAGAATGCTCATTATTGGCCCGCAACTTATCAGGTGTTGACACAATAGAAATGTTTTAATTTATTGCCACTTGAAAGGTTCACTGACTTTCACCACGTTTAAATTGTGATGCCTTATGGTCATTTAAACCAATAGAACACAACATAATCTTGATTTAGAATGTACAAACCCAAGCATATCACTGAACCTCTATTTTATATAAAAAAATATTATTGCCTAGAATCACATTTAAAGGTCATTAATAGCATCATTAACAAAATAAACTGACACAAACCACGATTAAAAAAAAAAAAATAATATCATATTAAGACAATTGGCTTGAATGTATAAAATGTGAATCCTGTCTTATTCCTCGGCCAGCATGTCTGCAAATATTTGTCCCAGAGTTGGATGTTTACGGCATAATCAGTTGGTTGTTAAGTTTTCACAGCTTCATGACCGCAAAAATTGATTATTAACAAAATAAAATTTCATACAAACAAAAAAATAAGGCTATAATTTTACTCTGAAATTTTTTAACACCATTTTATGAATGTTTATTATTACAAAGGCCCAGTTTAGACTCCATAGATGGGACTGCACAGCCATATCCTTCAGAACAATTACAGACACCAACCCATAAATGAATCATAATGAAATGTATGGCCCAAACCACAGTTAATATGGCAGATTCTGACAGGTTACCAGTGTAGAGCCAGTCAAGATATTGTGTAGCAACCAGACACCCCACAAGTCCACCTGTCAATTAATCCCCATTATCTAGCATCTTGGCCTGCTAAGCTCTAATCCACTGCCATGTTGAACCAGGAACTACATCAGTGATGCTTACACAGCTAAATCTAAAGCTCTTATGAAACAGATCATCACCACAGTTTTAGGCTTGTAAACTGAATAGACCTATAGTTTAAGAAGTCATGTAGGACTCAAATTGTTGGTTTTAGAGCACACAATAACTTTATAAGCACAAAGTGTACAGCTAAATGACAGCACCTTGAAGTATTTGATTGCTTGATGCTGATCCACCTGATATCTGATGAGATTATGATATATTCAAAGCTCTAACATGTAAATTGTCTGATTCTTGCTAGACCAGTGGAAATATTCTAGAACCTAAGATCTGATAAATAGCTTATTCCAAAAACATGCACAGGTGTGGTGATCGAGTTTGAAATTAGGCGTGAAACAGTTATATCCCAGAAGAAAATGTAAAGCATATACAACAGTTTGTTTCACACTCAATGAAAGTATGTTACATTAAACAAGGCGTATATCCTGACTTTGTAATAGTAAGAAAATTTACTTTCTAATTTATTAAATTTATTAAATTAAAAACAATGGTTTAAAGTATTGTTGTGTTCTTTATTTACTTAAACCTCGCATGAAATGTTTGTCATGAAGTGCACGTTTATTAAACAACATACACTGTAATAGATACATGTACAAATGTTACTATACATTTGATCGCATCATATGTGTCCTAACTAGGCTAATTATGAATTTATTTCTTTGTCAACATTAAAACATTTTATATTTGATTAATATCAGGGGGGTTTTCCACACATTTAAATAACACTGTTACATCCGCATCTTTCTAAAATTGGTTTTATGGCATATGCGGCCATGCAGCGTAGCTCAAGCTCAGCTTGCACACTTGCGCAGTCTGGTCAGGGGCTATGATTTCCGCTTTAAAAAAGCACGCAACGCAGAGCTCCAGATAAGGGTCGTATTTTCGTAATTACGAATTATTTTCAAGTCCGTTACGTATTTATTTCAAAATCTTGTCGTACCATTAAGAATTACAAAATCAAGTTACGAATATTATTTTTACATCGGTTCGTATTGATTTTTATTGACTTCTTTTCGCGTATTAAAGATCTTTGCGGTGCTTATATAGAATGTTTATCGGGCTTGTTTAACAAAGCGCATTTTTTCCATTAAAAGCGGCGTATACAGTCTATCTGTCAAAAAACAATGGCGGCGCCCAGAGAGCGTCCTAAAAAAATGTAAAGCTTCCAAAAACACACTTTTAACATATTGTACGCAAAGTGAGCCGAAGTTAAATGTTTAGAAAGACATTATAGAAAAGATCTTATAAGATGTTGTATGTTCAGTTGCCGACACAAGCGGAAAAGCTAAACAAAAACGCGACACGACGGGTCCAAACTTAAACACAAAAAACATTGAACGAGTGGAAGGGACAAGTCCCGTGGCTTATCGTTGAAAAGATTGAAGGGGAGACCCGTTTTAATTGTGAAATATGTAAAAATTCATCTAAGGCATGCAATCTAAGCACAGTTTGGGCATATGAAGGTATTTGAAAAATAAAATTGTATAATACTGAAAAGACACTGTTGAACTCGTATAAATAAAGTTGCTAGTATGTTTATTTTGATTTTATTTGCATGAAAATAACCATTATTATTTATTTTTAGGTCATTTAGAAAAAATAAGAATTATTTTCCAAAACTTAGTAGTAACGTTAAGAATAAAATTTCAGAGTTAAGAAATCTTTTTGAAAATCTGGTAGTAATTTAAGAATTTCACAAAACCTTATCTGGAGCTCTGGCAACGTTTCTTTTTATCTCCTGAGACTTAGTATCCTCCTCTGGTATGCATATCCTGACAAGACTGGATGCACAGGCTTGACTGGGGCTACATGTATGTTGGCAGGATATTGCATAAGTCCCTTTTTTGCATGACATGGGCCTTTAAAAATCTGATTCCATATTGTCAATGGAACATCAAACCACTATACTTTCCAATAGAATATTGAAGTCACACTGTTATTTATAGCAAACTGGCAATGGCTGTAAGCCTATTTTGGCTTGCTGGAAAGATTTTCAGAGAGACTGACCACGCATGTCACACATGTATGGCTAGATAATTACACGATTTCCCTTCTTTCATAAACATTTCACTATTCTGTAGTTTTATCTCGCAATGCAATACAAGTGGTACATGTATTTACCGATAGGGTTTCAGTCATGTCTTTCCCTTAAATTCCTGTTATTTAATATCTTCAAAGCAATACTTTGGTATCAACATAAGACGTTTATTACATTCTGTGTTCCCATGACGATTTACTGAACCAACTCTGACCATGAAGGTCTTAGGGAATGAATTAACCAATAATGCATAATTGTAACTGGGCCAAAATGAACATGCAGAGAGTAGTCCGCATTTCCCTATACTGATAAGTGTTACATCCTATGCTACACAGATTTGGTGATGTTGCCTATGTTCCAGGGGATTATGCTCAAATCAGCCAATGGAATGAATGGAGTGTATTCATTTGGGTCTGCTGACATTATGTAAAGGCCATTAAAGGTGAAAAGCTGGGTTAAACAGCAATGCTGAAAAATCTGATATATTTAAGAAATATTTGATTGTCAAATACCAAACAGAAATAATTTACAGATTCATTCACATTCGCAATGCTTGGTCAAGTCAATTTTTAGGACTGTGAGTGGCCTCAGGGAATGTTACTTCATAGTACATGTTATTAAAATCTATGAGTTTCATCCCACATAAACTATATTTGTTTACATAATGGATCAGTCATGCTCAAATTGATAATATGATCCAACATTTAAAACCTTCCTCAAATAGTAATATCTATCAGTACCCCAATTATCATCCCCCCCCCCCCCACACACACACACTAGCAGTAAATTGCAAACCAAGACATTCAGGACTTGATGGTATACTGAGGTACATGTAAATATTTCCGATGAAAAGCCAAAACTGTGCTCTGCACTACATTCAGGATACATACAGGAAGAAGCATGTGTGTACATCAATAAATCTAGCCCAGTAACTACAGACATCTTGAAAGCCCAAGAAACATGTCTTACCAATTATCAATAATTTTTCAACTGCATTTACGGACCAGATGTTCATCAATAAGTTCAAAACCACACAACATTGAACTTTGCGTTTATCCTCTATATAAACTTGGTGCCGTTAAACGGGCTCCATTCCCAATGCTACCATTTTTCCCAATTCAAAATAATAAATACAATGTACCCGTTGCACATATAAAATTCCCATTTCACAGAACAAAAAGTTGTTTATGCAGATACTTTCCTTTTGCACTGAAACAATCAAGCGAGGTTCAGATCAGTGATTGCTTATCAACGGGGAAGTAACCGCAGCAAGCTTTGATGACAGAATATATTGGTTCCAGGGGTTTTTCTGCCTATTTTGGGAAAAGGAGTCTGACCAAATTGCGAGTTTTTTATCGACAAAATTGGCCATTTTGGGAATTTTTGCTTCGATGAAACTGCTCATTTGGGAAAAAATTGTGAATTTATCATGCTTAAATAATTCAGTGGTTTAACAAATAAATGTGTTATTTGTTATTTTGTCTTCTTTATTTAAACAGATGCAATATTTGGCATGTTCAACGTTTTTTCAAGTACTGCTGTTTTGTTTTTCAGTTACAGTTACACTCTGAGATAAGAACTGTACAGTCAAAACCTTATAGTAGATATTTTTTACTTAAACAAACACTGGTTAGTCACGCAAGTTATAAGACACTTCATTCTTTAAAAAAAAAAAAAAAAAAAAAAAAAAAAAAAAATTTTTTTTTTTTTGAAAATTGGGATTTTTTTAATATAATTTCGGTTTGGGATCCGGTCCGTTTGCTTTGGGAGTGCCTCCATTTCCCGGACGCGCAGACAGTGTTGAAAAACCCCTGGGTTCCCATCATCAAATAATTTGTTGTGTTCGAGGAGAGAACCTTATAAAAATGTAATAACTCTTCAGAGATTAATCTGGGTCATGGTCCTTCGTGTCTGAAGCATTAAAACACGAAAAAAAGTGGTGCTGGTGTGTATTCCGACTCTGTGTTTTGTTAATTTCTCAAATGCGCATAATTAGAATGTTACACCTTACGTACCAGTCCGTTTATGTACCGGCGTGAACCACTATCTGACACTTTATATACCATATATATAATATATATATAGAAAAATCCCTGATCCAGCATCTTGCCTCAGACAAGGTCAACGTGGAGTGGACTGGTTCATGTTGATTACGAAGCCGGTAAGAATGATTAATACTTATATTGAAATTAAATATTTCCCAATCATAAGGGACCCGGGCTCATACCAAAAATGGTGAAAACAACACTGAGGTTAATGGGGATCAAGTATAAAATATTTATTCCAGTGGAATGTTTTCAGATGTTGATTATAACAATTTATCAAAGACCAAGACTAGTCTATAATGTTGCAAACCTGGTTAAGTAAGAGGCAGGTTGTCCTATTGCCAAGTCTATTGTTGCAAACAGTTAACCTGGTTTAATCAGAGGCAGGTTGTCCTACAGAACCTGAGGCTCAGAGTACCCTCAAGAACAGCTTCAGTTGAAAGAGTGTTTAGTTCAATGAACTCAGTGTACTGTTAATAGAAAAAGGCTTTCCCAGGTATCACTTACCAATTTGACGTTAATTAGTACATGTAGCTCTATAGAAATATCACTGAGTTTCAGTAGTGAATTTCAAGACCATGCGGCCTCTGGAAATTAACCAGTAAAATTGTTGTGACATACATGTAATGGCAGAAAATTAATAAAATAAACTACATGTTAAACAGTTTTTTATGCTACTTTTTATTTGTACACACTTTATAAAGTTTGCAGCATACTTTTACAATTTTCAAATTTTGATGAAAATGACACCTGTCCCAAAGTGGTGAGGAAAAAACACTGCAACTATAATTTATAATTTGCATGAGTTCTTAAAAAAAAATAGAGCCTTGTACATGCGTATGCATGAAATAAAATATTTGAACATTATTTAAAAAAAATAATGTTGCCTGTTAAAATTGTGAAATAATTTGATCCACAAGCTTACCATACATAAATATTCATCTATAATTTCTCCATCATTTCATTTAAACTTTGGGTTAAACAAATAAGTTGGCGATCCTTCAAGACTTTAGTGTAAAGACTTAATTTTTTTTTTGGATGAAAATGGTCTATTCAAAATATTAAAATTTAACATTTCTTGTCATGCCTTTAGTATTTGATGGATGAACGCAAATAATTATACATAAAGATTACTTTCATTGCGTTAAAAAAGAATTGTGAAACAGTTTGATACAGACTTTAATCAAGTAATTAAAAATGTGTAACTGAATCAAATGTCAATTTATTTTTAATTTGATTGTGACATAACATGTCTCCACTTTTCTCATGATGATTAAAGGGTTTATCCAATAGAGGAGTTAAACTTTGTTTTCATCTTAATGTTAGTACCGGTACGTTAGTTTACATTGAAACAGTACTCTGCTTTACTTCCATATTTATATTATAATTATTTCAGTACAGTTTTACATTACAGACACACACATATTTGGCTTTATTAAATATGAATCAATATAAATTCCTGATTAAACCTGTGAAAACACAAATTTTCAATTCCACACTATCATGCTTTCATCTGCAAGATTAAAAGCACTTATCACAGTAATAAACACTATCAGATTCTCTGTCTAAGCTTCTTAAGCGTAACATTATCTAATGCCTGAAGATTAACCACCTTTGACATTGTCAAATAATCCAGCCTTAACTTGATGACACTCTTGTATCTTTTTAAAGTTCTGATACTCCAACCTTATGCACAAAATTACTTGTTCATGTAAAGTCAGATGAAAACAACACACAACTTGCAGTGATGTTATGCATTCAATTTTGGATTATCATTATATGTATAGGACAGGATTAGGTTTTTATCTTATAATTATTATACAGTTTTCACGGTTCACAGTTATCACAATAAAACTATTTTTAAAATTTAAAGCCAATATTTCATCAACTACCAACAAAGAATTGATCTGTAAAACATTTGGTTACCATTAAAATCTATTAAATATGTGCAGAAGGATGTATTCACTTATTCCCAGAAAACAAATAGCAAAAGCATTTACATAGTACATGATGATATCACTAAAAATTATTTTCTATATGTCTTTCACCTTTCGAAACAAACCTCTTCATGAAAATTTAAGGAAACGCATGTTTACCAGAATGATGGAAAGTATGAAAATAACAGACAATAAGCTACAGTGACAGCAAAGTCAATGATCAAAATGAATCCATAAAAATATTACCGGGTATTAACATAGTATGGCATTGAACTTGTGAATGAATGTCGTTGAAGAAATAATATCTCTGAAATTAATTATTCAACATGACTACTTGATTTGGTGAATCCTAGTAATGTCTACTCTTGCAGCAGCCAAGTTTTCTGGTTCATGTTAATTG
Organism: Dreissena polymorpha; assembly: GCF_020536995.1. Classification (NCBI taxonomy): domain Eukaryota; kingdom Metazoa; phylum Mollusca; class Bivalvia; order Myida; family Dreissenidae; genus Dreissena; species Dreissena polymorpha. The sequence continues at coordinate 63,973,167 of NC_068361.1, forward strand.
TAACAGTATAGTAAGTTGTATGCAAACAAAGTTGCTGCAAACAACTTAAACAACACAATTTCCTTATCATTTGTTTTCGCAATCAAAAGGGCCCTAGCCCTATTTCCAAAATGGTGAAAAAACACTGGAAGTTGAAAGGTGCATTTCTATAGGCTTTTATTGAGTTTTATACTGTGTGATGAAACTCTGCCTTCAGAATCAGGGCCATGCTACATTCTAATTGATTGCAACTCACGTCTGATGGTGAACTGTCAAGATTTTAGTCAAAGTAAAGATTGCTTTGATCATCTGTACACTACCTTAAATGGGTGTTATAGTTTTGAAAGTTAAGAAGACCATAGTGACATAAACAGATAAGCTTCTACAACAGTGAAGCTAAATTACCCTAAATTGATAAACTTTCATCATAAAGTACCCATGCACAAAACAGTGTCTGCTCAAACTTAGCCCTCTGCTATCAGGTGCGCAGAGAAAGCCAAAATCTAACTGTAAGCGCCCTGGTCATGGCCCTAAAGCTGGGTTCCCACTGCCGATCAGATCAACTCGATCAAGCCCGACCAAGCAGTTGGGTACTGGTCTGGTTCTGTCGGCATGAGTGGTCGGGGGCGGTCGGCATTGGTTGGGCTTCCTACCCAATATTTTTTTACATGTCAAAAAATATCGAGTAGCGGTCGAGTTGATCGGATCGGCAGTGGGAACCCACCATAAAAAGAACAGGCCTGTTTCTGGTCTCCTTGGAAAAAAACAGGGTCTGTAGGTAGGGATGTTTTTTGGTCTTTCGGGTACTAGAATGAAAACAGGAGTGGAAAGTTATGTTAAATGAAAGAAAATTAACGATTTTTTGTGCTTTTTTGCAACCCCAATATAAAGTTGAGGGTCAGCGCCGATTCAGGAGACACGGTCCGGCTACCAGCAGGGCCCTCAATCCATTTTAGGGGAAGCAGGTCGCTACCCTCATGAGGGGGAATTTTCGCGGCGTTTCGATTTTTGGGGGATTTTTTTTCTTACTCTCTCATTATTACATTTGTACATGTTTGCACTATATTCATTTCTTTGTTCATAATTTAGTTTGTTTGACAAGATTAAATTGAAATAGAATTGAGATATAATAATCATGAGACACATCTTATTTAAAAAGAAAAAACATAATTTTTTTTTTAATTTCAGGGGGAATTTTTCCCCCCAAAAGGGGAAAAAAGTATACTTTTCAAGTGGGGGACTTGATAGATTGAGGGCCCTGACCAGAAACCGACCTTTTTTTTCGCCTAGGCTTCTTACATTGTATATTTTGGCAAAACAGTTAACGGATTGGAAGCATTTATCTGTCTAGTCATTCATTGAACAAAAAATGTCATTCTGAAACAGCCTGTTACAAATAAAATGTAGATTTATTCGTTTCAGAAGACATTGCTTGTGCTTCAGACTATGAATGTCCCCAACACAGTTTCAATGTTTAAAAGAGACAAGTCAGATATGTGTAACATGCAAAAAAATTATGATATGCACAAAAACAAACATTTTGTTACATAAGTCAATGGCATTTTGTAAGTCACTGTATTTGGCAGAGACTATTGGAAACACATTGATCCCAAAATTTGTTTGGCAGAAATGGTTGATAAATATGGACAAAATAATGTTTTTACTGAACACGTTTCATGTGCCTAACATAAGATTATATATGGGGAATGATATAAAATACTTTTCTTTTTGATAGTGCTACCATTTTTGGGGGAGTGATAAAAAAAACATAACAAATGATAAGTTGTTGAGGTATACCAGCAAATTATTTTTTTGACATACGCGCATATTTAATAAGTCTGATTTGTCTGTGTGGATATGTGTTGCAGAGTCTGATAATAAACTTAATAGTACTTTTCAAAAAGTATATTTAATTATCAAATGATCACATTTTTAATAACACTGGCCTTAAAGGTAATGCTTAAACTTTGATTAGCTATTCTATAAGTAAAAAAGTGCTACCGAGACTAAGGGTGATGTTGACATGCTGTTGTCTGGAACTAAGCCAGTCTGATCTTCGTTCCAACATTGTCTCACTCTGCCACCAGGTCCAGTAATTCTGGGTATTAAAATCCGTCATGAAATCAGGGGGGTGCTTCTGCGATGGGTTACCAGCATCGCAGATGTGGCCACACGACTTGCGTGCACCTGTAACACCAGTCTGTAGACAGAACTCCTGCGGCCCAGTTAATCCACAAGTATTCGTAGCATCAGCGGTAAGATTGAAAGCAGCGTTCACGAATTCTGGAACACATTTTTGTGCCCTGCCGTTGGAGTCATAACACGAATTATCTATACCTAAAGTACTGTGGAGTACATGACAAATACACACTAAAATAGTTAATAATTTCATGTTAAGGCAAAAATGTGAGAACAGAGGAATATTCCTTAAAAATCCAGACCCCCTGAGGAACATATCCACCGCCATCGCACACAAAACTTCGCAAAGTTTACATAAAATGCATGCTGGGTAATGTATCTATCTCTGAAGTCCGGCTCGGATAGTGTAATGGGGAACCAAATGTTCTGCATCGAAAACGGTCCCAAATTTAATCGGTCCAAAAACATGAATGGTAAAACTGCCTTGAAATACAAATAACATTGTATATACAAATACATATGCAATACCGCAACGGGATACGGCTTGTTTATCTACTAAGCTTTCTTTATATAAAAAGTTTTAAACGCATGCATGTTAATTGTGTTATTTAAAAGAGCACGTGGTGATGTTTCTAATATTTGATTTTTGAGCTATTCCTTTATCAGAGGGGTTATAACGTTTTCTTCTTCTTCTTCTGGTACAGCACTCCTTCTAAATAGAAGATTTGGTACCGGTGCCTATTAGTTAAGGGCTGAAAAACTTAGATAACATAAGATTTATTTTAAGTCGGCAAGAGTGCATAAAACAACAAACATAAGCTCAGGCAGCTTGTACAACCGACTATAAAACATCATGAATAAGGATGAATAAGGGTAATAAGTGTATAATAGCTGAACACCTGAAACCAATTTGTAATTAAATAAGGCAAATATACATAAAATATATAGAATGATATTATAACATCAGATACGGTAATTTAAAAAGTTTAGATTTGTCTGCTTAAAAGTCGGATAATTTAAAAAAAGAGAAAATAATAAAATATCCACAAAATTTCTTGCAAGTAAACAAGAGGTTTAAACAAATATTTCAAGTACAAAAAAATACAATACAGCGCTGTTACTAGACATTAAACATTTTATAAGCATATATACGTAAAACAGCACAGTAAGTCACCAATAGACAATGCACAGTAACTTGGATATCTAAAACACATAAATGTAAAGCAAGTAAAATAAGACAGAAGCGAGCACATTTAGTTTAGAGAGCAAACAAAGCAGCACATTAATTCACCAATAAACAATAAACAGTATCTTGAGTTTCTAAAGCACATATAAAATAAAACAGAGACACAGCGAACATAATAAACAGATGCTTAGAGATTAAGTATACGCAGCATACACAGACAGCGGCAACTAAGCTAAGCAGATACTAACAACATATAACTTTGTAGTAGAAAATAACCCACATAAGGCACAAGTAAAACTATAGAACTTAATGATGTGATGTTCCCTTGCTGTGGAGATCCCACTCAATCTACAACGTTCGAACATACAGATTTTGCCATTCCACGATCCCATTAAAGTTTTAAATTGCGAAACATTAGTACATTTTCAAAAGTCTTCCGGTAGGGAGTTCCACAGCGAGGAGGCAGCGTATATAAAGGAATTCTTACCATATGTTGATGTGCGTATCTGTGGTATCTGTAAAATATTGCTGTATCTAAAATATTATGATTTATGTCTCTTACCGACTAAATCATTTAACAAAGGTGGAGGAATTCCATGTCTGCTTTTAAATGTTTCAATAGCAATTGATCTTATACGTCTTTTTTGCAAGGAAGGAAGGTCAACCCTTTGTAAAAGATCACTATGTGGAGTGTTATAATCGTTGTTTATAAAACGAATTGCCCTTTCTTGAAGTTTTTCCATCTTTTTAATATCAATTTCTGAAAAGAAATGCCAGGTCATTGGGCAAAAATTAAAATTTGATAACACAAAAGTATGGAAAATAAAAAGCTTGTTTGCTACACTTAAATTTCTGGCAACTCTGTTTAAGATGTTTATCTGAATGGCAGCCTTCTTACATAATCCTTGATTATGCGTATCAACATTAACTTTATAATCTATGTCGATACCAAGTAGTTTAACAACTTTTTCACATGTAATATCGGCATCACCTATCTTAAATGATGTTTTTTTTTCTTTCTAGAAGTTGATTTGCCTATTGCAAAAGGTTGAAATTTGTCAGGGTTTGCTTGGATCTTGTTGAAATGAAATCTCAGTAAAATCTAAAAGTGGCCGATCTTCGTCGCACAGAAGATCATAATACAGGTCACCTATAATAATTAAGTGATCAAATTTAGTTAAAATATTGTTAAACAGATGCTCAGTTGGGTGTTAGTGTAAATGTATTTACATTATAAGCGTTTACAGGTGGATAAGGGGGTAAATGACGGCCAAAGTAAGGGTTTTGGATACTTCTTCTGTGGCTGCCTCATATATGTAGGGAGGTAGTGAATTCCATTGTATTACCATATTTTCAATCTGACGCCGTCAATGCCGAGTCAGGTATTTTTCGACGTTTTATACCATTTATTAGTTTTGTATATTGTTTAAATGCCACTCACTTTCCAACCATATAATTAAGAAAGTGATTCGTATTTATTTCTTATTAATATTTGATTTATATCTCGACCTTACTTGCTACAGAAAGTTTTAAGCGTGATTTTGTGATCCCGCATAATTTTTATTTATGTTTGTCTGTCACCATTGTCTGTCACCATAATAATATGCTTATACTATTCCAAGGTAAAGACTCTCGATAATGTTGTACAACTTAAGATCCAATCTTTTTCAATTATGTATGTGTGTATGGACAAAAATTATACATTTGTAAAAATTTAGTTGACCTTCAAAATAAAATAAGTTAATACTGTAATATTTTGAATCGATGATACTGGTCGCTAAACTTAGTGAGTTTTCCGGACTGTGGCATGCTTTTTATGCCCACCTTCGAAGAAGAGGGGGTATATTGCTTTGCTCATGTCGGTCGGTCGGTAGGTCGGTCGGTCGGTCGGTCGGTCCGTCCACCAGGTGGTTTCCGGATGATAACTCAAGAACGCTTGGGGCTAGGATCATGAAACTTCATAGGTACATTGATCATGACTCGCAGATGACCTCTATTGATTTTGAGGTCACTAGGTCAAAGGTCAAGGTCACAGGTGAAGGTCACAGTTACTGGAAATAGGCATTTTAAGGATTTAGCATGAATCAAACAAGGGAAACAACTACCGTTTATGCATGTTCTTTTTATTACAGCATTTGCCTCCCTTTAATTCATTTAAAATCTCATTTTACAGCAGAGATTCAAAATCTGACCTGTAAATGAGCCCCATATTTACTGTCAGTGCTAGGTTACCTTTTCCCATTTGATCATTCTTAAGTATTGGTATTGTAATGCTGCTGCTATGCTACTGCTACTGCTACTGCTACTACAACTACTACTACTACTACTACTACTACTACTACTACTACTACTAACTACTACTACTACTACTACTACTACTACTACTACTACTACTACTACTACTACTACTACTACTACTACTACTACTACTACTACTACTACTACTACACCACCACCACCACAACCACCACCACCACCACCACCACCACCACCATCACCACCACCACCACCACCACCACCACCACCACCACCACCACCACCACCACCGTTCACAGTGACAAAAAACGTATTCACACAATGGCTGCTACTACAACTTATAGCCCATATAGGGGGGCATGCATGTTTTACAAACAGCCCTTGTTATAAACTACATTATTGTTACGACGTCAATGGAATTTGAATTCAACCATGAACATGTTATCATTTAAACACAACGAAAGTTTACACTGCTAAATTAAATGTATTTTCGAGAGCATTATAATCGATGCATGCATATGTCACCTTTTCTAACGCATCACTTTTCAAACTTGAATATCTCAGTTATGAGTAAAGATATTTATTAATTTTTTTACATGCGACCATTTGACTATATTCTGTGCAAGCTCACAATAAAATCATGCACTCGTGACGATTGAATGCTTAGCACGTGTGGTATATGTGGTTCCATATTTTTGCACGTGGAAATGGTGAAACTAGATATAATTCTATTTTTATTTTAAATTAATTATTTTAGGTCGGTTCTTACGCAAGGAAAACATAACATTAATTTACAAAACAATATAGCTCGCATGAAAATTCAGCATCGCAATCGCGCACTTTGCATTTTTCAGGGTCCCTTCCCCACTTGCTAAAGCGTGCTATCGTCACGGATGAATGATTGCATCGTTAGCTTGCACATAATGTAGTCAAATGATCACATGTGCAATTTTAAATAAAAATATTTACTTATTACTGAGATATGTAAGTTTTAAAAGTATTGCGTTAGAAAAGTCACCAAGTGTAGTTGAACGCGATATACATGTTATTCCAATTTTAGGTCAGTTTTTACACAAGAAAAACATAAAATTAATTAAAGAAAAACAATATAGCTCGTATGAATATTCAGGAGCACAACGGCTAAATCGGCATGTTGCAAGCCGGTCAGTTATTAAGACGTGTAAGTTTATGCGTTTTACTTTTCCCATTGTTATTATTTTACGTTGTACGAGTTTGCGAATTTGACTTTTGAAGTGACGTTTTTAATTTGTTAAGTTTGATATTTTGTTGTTTTTCAATTTCTATAAAATTTTCAGGAATAATCAGATATGTGTTGAATTATTCTTGATCCAAATTTCAACACAATCCGTTCAAAAATAAGAGAGCTATATTGATTGGCGTCGCACTGAAGTGCGGCGACTAGTATGTAATACGTTTTTTTTTCGCTTATGGGAGAAGTTATTTTACGGATCAATGTATATTTTTTTGGGTTATCAGAATATCTTGCATAGTGGTGATTTGTTGTGTAAATTAGTGTAAATAAGTACTGCATTTGTGCCTATTACATTTACTACAACATGTATTGCCAATAATGCAAAGCTAATTGTTTTAATTAATAACTGATCACAGGGACTGGGCAAATACGCGAACCGGTAAAACTTTCTGGTTTTGTATAAAAACAAAACTTCTTTGTTCCACTATCCTAGCAACCACCTAGTTTCTAATAAAGGCGCTATATAGCGCGAAGCGCGACACGTATTATTGATCGTAATAATGAGTCTTGATAAAGGAAGAAGCCGCTTATCAATGAGGAGCACTATCACAGCACCCCAGTCTCATTGCTATCAAGTCCTCCAACAGGGTTTTTTAAGAACCACATATAGAAGGCCACTGGCCTGACTCGTATCTTGCCTGTGGTAAGGACCCTTTGGTATGGACCTTTAACCCCGCTCACTATCCAGCGTTTAAACTTCCGGGATTACATTTAAACCGACTATTAATAGCTTATTAATATCTTAGTTAGAAGGTGATTTTTCAAGCGGTTCCGTAGTGTAGTGGTTACACGCTCGCTTCACATGTGAGAGGCCCAAGGTTCGAGCCCCAGTAGAATCAAATTATTTTATTTTTATTTGTGTTAACTTTTTGTTTTGATGTAGACATTTAAGTTTAAATAAACATGCTGTTTTATTGTAACCATTTTTTGTTTTTATTATACCCATGAAATATATGTGTGAGAGGGTGGGTGGGTGGGGGGGGGGTTCGTAAACACATTAAAACTTTTACAGTGTTTTCATATCAATGAGTACTCAACCCCAATCGTAAATGAGCAACGTAAGAATAAGTTCAGAATCATCTCCCCTTGAAGTTGAGAAAAATATAAAATTACGCTTACAAGATGAAGCAGATTTTTTTAAAACCTACACAGTTCTGTTCCATTAATGAAAACTGCACACGGATGCCAGTAAGAAAAAAGGAAACCAATGTAAATAAAATGAACTATGAAATATTTGGGGGTTACAACACAAAATCATAGATAATGGTTATTTGGGGGTTATAACACAACATCATAGATAATGGTTATTTGGGGGTTATAAAACAAAATCATAGATAATGGTTATACCAGTATCTTTTTCTATTTTGTTTAAAATAATCGGCCAATATATTAATATTTACAGTAGAATAAAAATCGTTCCATGTAACTTTATTGAGTGCCTTTGACACTGAAATTCCCGACGCCCTTTGATGCTTTGCATCAATACTTATCTTGTATCATAAGTGATGCGTAAGAAAAGTCTCCAAGTGTATCCACTAATTGTCTCTTCAGCAAATGATCTGTCTGGAGCATGTCTGGATGCAACGCTAGGCCAAGTCTAATATTTAAATGTTTTCAATATGATAATAAACATACATTTTTTCATCGGTGAGCATTTACTTTTTTTAGAGCTATTGATAAATGTATGTGTATTGCTAGATTTATGCCCTATTGAATATGAATTGAAACCGTACCAGTATTCTTTTAATAATTTTAAACGACATTGTCCAATCAAAGGCTCGTTGTGCTTAAAAACAATACTACTTAACGTCATAGTATATAAATGTTAAGAGCGATATACACCGAAGGGATATGATTTATTCATAGTTTTAGGCGCAAAAAATGCGTGTTTTTAACAGAATAGGCTTCAACAGACTCACAGCTGGATTTATCCGGACTTTTAACTTAAAGGATGCATATGAAACTAGTTTGTTTGCTTAAATAATTTTACAATTTAAGTAATAGTTTGTAGTAAGGTCCTTTGTGATTGTATTTGTTTTCCTGAATATTGTGATGTATTTTTTAAACATTGTTATTTTATATTATTTTAACTAAATGGATGTATCAATGGTGTTTTAAAAAGAGCGTTGTAAATAGCTATTAATTTTAATATTTTTATTTAAAAAAATTCACTTGGAAAAGTTTCCGTCACTATATATATATAAGTGTTTGAATATAGCTATTCGTTTTTTTGAATCTTCGAACTTCAAATTGACCATGTTTTACTAAAAATACATTGTACGCAGTAATGTGTTGCGCGAAAAGCAAAACACTGTGTTGATAATTTTTTATTTTAATTGGTTTTGCATTGTAGTTATCGCGAGTAAAATGATGTATGGTAGCGGATGCATTTGTGTATTGTGAAACTTTATAGTGAACAGTTGAACCCTCCTGTACTAAATCGTGAAATCAAAGCCGCTGCATTAACTCGGTATTCGACAAACAAATCGCCGTTAGCTCGCCGCAAACATGCTTTGACCAAACGTGATAGTTTTGATCCATCAAGGGACGTATAGAGACTATTTTAATGTAGGTAAAGGTAATATAGATATGTTCGAAAATCATTTGTCCTATGTTCAAAGAGCTTTACATATTGCATATGTATTAAAGATCAATGTACATCATGCATCATGCAGTACAAAAGAAAAAATTAAAAGCAAGTCAACCAATTTTACGGACCTATCTGTATCTATTAGCTTCTCAAGTAGATGAACTCGTGAACCATTTTTAGTCTAAATATTTTAAATCATTACAACAATCAAATTGTGTCTTTCAGTTGGTCATGGTCTCATAACTTATAAGTAAAGCACATGATGAAAAACATAACAATTGCTAAAACAAATTTCAATATATTTTATCATTACATTTGTTCATTTATGCTTTTCATGGTCAAAGCTGATAATTAATTTTAACTGTGGAATTAGCTTTAATATATTGAAGTATAACTTTTTCTATTTGTCCCGGTGTTTTCTTACTCTCCACATATCGTTATTTTCAGAAATGCTGAAATTCATGTTAAATTCGTTGATTTTGATTGGTCAAGCGCCATGCGTGAAATGTAAATCCGGAGTTAATTTTATAGATCTGAGAACAAAACTGTTCGCCCGAATGCTTACGACTACAGGGCCCGACCCACGAATGACCAATTGTCACCTTTCCACCATATTACTTATTGTGTAATTGTATTTGATCATTGTAAGAAATCTCAAATATATGCCACCCGTTCTAGCAATGTCGAATGTGGCGGTCTTTCGGATATAAAATGCGTTTTTTCCAGTTTTCCTTTAAATGACTGGACCTTATTACTATATGCACATTTGTTTTATTATTGTAACACAATAGTCCAAATTCTTCTGTAATAAAAACACTTCATCAAACTTACCAGACGTTCCTAACATGAAATATGTTATTTGTTCATGTGTTATACGAGTACGACTGAACAATTAATTACACATGCAGTTATATTTTAATTATAAGACAAATGTTAAACAGAAACAATCAATAAATCATTTGCAAGTCGTTAAAACACGTTTGTGTGAATGTTAAACGAACTAGGGTACATATAGTTTTGGACCCATAAGTTTAAGAAATGTTTGCAATTCTAGACTTTTGTTCATTTAAGTGTGCACGATTTTTTTTCAATGAAAAAAGATGAATTATCGTGTATGGATTCGTTGAAACTAGTCCAGTAACTTTAGTGATTATTTACCGTGATTGAATAATTTATTTTCAGAAATGATCATGCCTTATATTGTGTTCATTGTGACGCAATATAAACAGTGAAGCGGCGTTTTTTCATGCTTTGCATCTATCGCTTTCCTTTACATGACTGATATTGTTCGTTCAAGATACCTCATATAGTCATACATAAATGTTTTGCATAAAACCTAACAGTAATTTACGTTATTCGACAGAAAGATCCGAAGACCTTCTCGCCATTAACGATCTGAATGTAGCCAAACAAACTATGAAAACAACGGTATACCTAAGGTTGAATTGGACTGGCGCATTTCTGAAATGCACATCGAGCACCTACGGTAGCATGCAGTATGCATTCTGGCCACATGTAAACATAATGTGTTTTCTATAAATCTTACCTTTATCAAATTATGGACCACACATTATTGACTACAATAATGGGACACCTTTTGACCAACGTCGCACGTCAACGGTGATGTTGAATCAATTGTACAACGATACACGCATAAGGCAAGTTTGGCACAATGTCAGCATGCTGAGTGTGAAGTTATTTCTCATATCTGCTGTTAATAACTTGACAAAGCAGGTCATTACTCATAACTGCTCTTGATTAAAAATCTTAATGCTTTTAAAGGGGCGCCCTTTTAAAGTGATGTGCAAACAACACATATCTATATTCTAGTTGATTTCACATCAGCCAAATTGAGATTATAACACACGACGCGATATGGTATTTCTTGTTGTTGTTGTTGCTGTTTTTAACAATATATAATCCATTATGATTTATTAATTTTTTAATAGCACTAATGTGAAAATACTGAGCTCAAGCCAGGAATTGAACCCACGACCTCCAGAGTGGTAGTCCGACACTTTAACCACGTCGCTAAAGAGCTAGCCCAACAGCAAGGCTGTTGGAAGTGACCTTATTTCACTATACTCCTCCCCCTTTTAATGTACAAGGCCCAGACTCGCCCGCTACAGCATGTCTTGCATCCGCACGGCCCTCCCAGAAACCATTAAACAGCTCAGACCCATTCCCGCATTTTTTTTGCCTCGTCGCCATTAATGTGAAAATACTGAGCTCAAGCCAGGGATTGAACCCACGACCTCCAGAGTGGTAGTCCGACACTTTAACCACGTCGCTTAAGAGCTAGCCCAACAGCAAGGCTGTTGGAAGTTACCTTATTTCACTATAGCACATCCATATTTACAGAACACTTTATTTCATCTCTTAACCTCAATTATCAGTATTGGCATACGGTACGCATATGTGCATGGGTCCGTTATAACCTGTGGCTGTTTAAAAAGTTTTTCACCCGTACTGACCTGTTAGAAACTGTCAATTGGAGTAATCCGCCCTTGAAATGAAAAGCAACAACACAAATAAAATATATGCGCTAATGTGATCGTTAAATCAATAAAATGGCAGAGGCTACTTCTTCTTTTTCTGGAACTCAAGTAGTATCTCAACCTCCACAACAGGTATTACTCGATATAACTCGATATATTTAAAACAACAGCCCGTTGAGTTTGTCTTAAACATGATTAGATATCGGACGCTAACATCATTTTCTCTTAAAGGGGCCTTTTCACGTTTTGGTACATTGTCAAAAAGAAATAAAGTTGTTTCAGATTCGCAAATTTTCCTTTTAATTATGATATGTGTTAGGAAAAAGTAATACTAAACGTTTACCATGCTCTAAAATATCCATTATACGCATTTTTTTACGATTTGAAAACCTGAAAATTATAAAGGGTTGCAACAACAGAAACAATTCACAATTTCTACATTGTCAAATCATGCGTAACGCGACTGCCGAGATAACACAAGATTAAGGGTTCAGGGGGTGGGGGGGGGGGGGGGGGTCTAGCAGTATTTGCTCTACAGACCACACCTACACTATCCGCTAATATAGCTATATATTGACTTTAAAAATAAAATAAAAGCTATAAATTGCAGATTTAAAATTAATAAAGACAATTCACTATTTCGACATTGTTAAATCACTCGTAACAAGACTGCTAACAAGACTTCCAAGATAATTTATTATCCCCGCCAAACATTTTCGAGGGGATATAGTAATTGGTCATGTTCTTCTGTCCGTCCGTCTGTCTGTCTGAAACTTTGTCCGGAGCATAACTCCAAATCTATTCAATTGGATTTACTTTAAACTTAGAATATATACAGATGGCAACCAGGAGAAGTGCAGTGACCAAGAACCATAACTCTATTTACCTTAATTTATTAATTATATCCCCTTTTTTATAACTTTAAAGTAAATTTTTGTCCAGAGCATAACTCTAAATATACTACAGGGATTTACTTGAAACTTGAAATATAAACACATGGCATCTAGGAGAAGTGCAGTGACCAAGAACCACAACTCTATCTACCTTAGGTTTTGAATTATCTCCCCTTTTATATAATTTTAAAGTAAATTTTTGTCCGGAGCATAACTCTAAATCTACTGATGGGATTTACTTGAACCTTGAAATATAAACAGATGGCAACTAGGAGAAGTGCAGTGACCAAGAACCACAACTGTATCTAACTAAGTTTTTTAATTATCTCCCCTTTTATATAATTTTAAAGTAAATTTTTGTCCATAGCATAACTCTAAATCTACTGAAGGGATTTACTTGAAACTTGAAATATAAACAGATGGCAAGTAGGAAAAGTGCATTGACTGAGAACTATAACTCTGTCTACCTTAGTTTTTAAATTATCTCCCCTTAATTATAACTTAGAAGTAAATTTTGTCCGGAGCATAACTCTAGATCTACTGAAGGGATTTACTTGAAACTTGAAATATAAACATACGACAACTAGGAGAAGTGCAGTGACCAAGAATCATAACTCTATCTACCTTAGTGTTTGAATTATCTCCCATTTTATATAATTTTTAAGTAAAATTTTGTCCGGAGCATAACTCTAAATCTACTGAAGGGATTTACTTGAAACGTACACAGATGGCAAGTAGGAGAAGTGCAGTGACTAAGAACCATAACTCTATCTACCTTGGTGTTTGAATTTTATCCCTTTATTTAATTTCAAAGTAAATTTTTGTCCGGATCATAAAGAATTATCTCCCTTTATTGTTTTTACAAATATTATTCTGCTTTCTAAAACAAATGTTGTCATACAAGCAAACACATTTCGGCGGGGATTTGGCACTACTGTGACAAGCTCTTGTCAAATTTTGATCCAAGTCAACCACTTTTGACACACATATCAATTTTTAGCTCACCTGATTGCTCAGGTGAGCTTTTGTGATCGATCTTTGTCCGTCGTCCGTCCATCTGTCCGTCCGACGTCCACAAATGGTTTGTAAATACTCTAGAGTCCACATTTCTTGTCTGATCTTCATGAAATTTGGTCAGAAGCTTTGTCCCAATGATACCTCGGTCGAGTTTGAAACTGGCTCATGCTGGTACAAAAACTAGGTCGCCAGATCTTGTAAACACTGTAGAAGTCACATTTCATGCCCAATCTATATGTAACTTTGTCAAAATGTTTGTCTTAATGATATGTTGGTTGAGTTCAATAGTGGTTCCGGTCTGTGGATAAACATGGCCGCCAGTGGGCGGGCAGTTTTCCTTATTTGGCTATAAAGAAACCTTGCAAACACTCTAGAGGCCACATTTCTTGTCCCGGTTTAATGAAACTTGGTCAGAAGATTTGTCCCAATGATACATCGATCGAGTTCGAAACTGGGTCATGCTGGGTCAAAAACTAGGTCACTAGGTCAAAACAAAACAAAACATGTAAACACTGTAGAAGTCGCATTTTATGCCCAATCTTCATGTTACTTTGTCAAAATGTTAGTCTTAATAATATGTTGGTTGAGTTCAAAAGTGGTTCGAGTCCGTTGAAAAACATGGCGGCCAGTGGGCAGGGCAGTTTTCCTTATTTGGCTATAGAAAATCCTTTTAAACACTCTAAAGGCCACATTTCTTGTCCGATCTTCATGAAACTTGGTCAGGAAATTTATCCCAATGATACCTTGATCGAGTTCGAAAACTGGGTCATGCTGGGTCAAAAACTAGGTCACCAGGTCAAAAAAAGGAAAAAACCTCTTAAACACTGTAGTCACATTTCATGCCCAATCTTCATGAAACTTTGTCAAAATGTTTGTCTTGATGATATGTTGGTTGAGTTCAAAAGTGGTTCCTGTCCGTTGAAAAACATGGCCGCCAGTGTGCGGGCCAGTATTCCTTATTTGGCTATAGAGAAAGCTTGTAAACACCACATAAAGGCCACATTTTTTGGTCCAAATCTTACAAAAACCTTCTAAACACATGTAGAATTAGCATTACTTGCAAATGTTTGCATTGCAAAAAAAACATGCAAATTGACAGTACTCAATCAGAATTAATCATATGCTCACTCTGCAAAAGTAAACAGAAGAGAACCAGTCTAATATGCTCTAGTATGGAATGCCATTTCTGACCTCATATGACTGTTGTCGTTTGCAGTACATTAATCATTATTTTCAGTGGGATATACATTATGCTTTGTGCAATTTTCTTAACAATCGGTACATTCGTCAACGTATGCAGTAGTTAAAGCATTACGCGAAGTAGTAACAACATTATGTTCTGTCCAAACTTCTTGATGTTCTGTACATTCAACATTATGTGTTGTAGTTTTATCTTTATGTGCTGTGCAAACATCTTTACGTTCAGTACATTTGTCATTACGTGCAGCAGTAACATCATTATGTGCAGTAGTAACAACATTACGTGCTGTGCAAACTTCTTTCGGTTCTGTACATTCAACATTATGTGTAGTAGTTTTATCATTATGCGCTGTGCAAACGTCTTTACGTTCGGTACATTCGTCATTACGTGCAGCAGTAACATCATTATGTGCAGTAGTAACAACATTACATGCTGTGCAAACTTCTTTCCGTTTGGTACATTCGTCAATATGTGTAGTAGTTTTATCATTATGCGCTGAGCACACGTCTTTACGTTCGGTACATTCGTTAACAAGCATAATGTATATTCCACTGAAAATAATTATTAATGTACTGCAAACAACGACAACAGTCATATGAAGTCAATAATGGCGTTCCATACTCTAGAGTACTGAATTTTCAACTACCGGTAAGCAATGAACAAGGCCTTGTAAAAAAAGGTGAGCGAACTAGGGCCATCTTGGCCCTCTTTTTAAATGTGTGCTATCGGGGAGGGGCATAACATGTTCATTGTTAGGGTGTCTTTTTTAATTATCAAACAATATGTACCAAGATAAGGTGTCTTCGTATCATTTGGCTATTTCAGAAGGCTGAGCTAATGGAATGCAAGTGTTTCAATCTAGTCAATAGACACAATTATCGAAGTTTTAAAATGCAGCATTGAAAGATTTAAAAGCATAAACAAAATAAAATATATACATACTTAACAAACAAGACATGAACTACCAGCATGCTCATCAAGTATATTATCACATACTTTCTAGAAAAAGAGTTTGGTGTTAACTTATTACCAAAAGACACATGTTGGACCAAACTGAATGGGTGTGCCAACAAGAAATGAAAGAGTGATAATAAATGATGACATACACGTAGATTTGTAGTGTAAAAATCATTGTGATAATAGGAGAAATAACTAAAAATAAGCAATGTTTCTTTTTATTCAAATAATTTCTAAAAACATCTGACAAAAACTTGTAAATATTTTTATGCCCCCCTTCGAAGAAGAGGGGGTACATTGCTTTGCACATGTCGGTCTGTCGGTCGGTCCGTCCACCAGGTGGTTTTCGGATGATAACTCAAGAACGCTTGGGGCTAGGATCATGAAACTTCATAGGTACATTGCTCATGACTCGCAGATGACCCCTATTGATTTTTAGGTCACTAGGTCAAAGGTCACGGTGACCCGAAATAGTAAAATGGTTTCCGGATGATAACTCAAGAACGCTTAGGCCTAGGATCATGAAACTTCATGGGTAGATTGATAATGGCTGGCAGATGACCCCTATTGATTTTCAGGTCACTAGGTCAAATGTGAAGGTCACGGTGACTCAAAATAGGTACATTGATCATGACACGCAGATGACCCCTATTGATTTTGAGGTCACTAGGTCAAAGGTCAAGGTCATGGTGACCTGAAATAGTAAAATGGTTTCTGGATGATAACTGAAGAACGCTTCTTCCTAGGATCATGAAACTTGATAGGTAGATTGATCATGACTCACAGATGACCCCTATTGATTTTGAGGTCACTAGGTCAAAGGTCAAGGTGACAGTGACCCGAAATAGTAAAATGGTTTCCGGATGATAACTCAAGAACGCTAGGATCATGAAACTTCATTGGTACATTGATCATGACTGGCAGATGACCCCTCTTGATTTTCAGGTCACTAGGTCAAAGGTCAAGGTCACAGTGACAAAAAACATATTCACACAATGGCTGTCACTACAACGGAGAGCCCATATGGGGGGCATGCATGTTTTACAAACAGCCCTTGTTTTTGTTTGTTTTTGTTATAACTCATTTATTTCTGCTTCCCATAAACCACTTTCCTCTACACAGACAATTTGAAGCTTACGATTTTTAAAGAGTTGGTATCAAATTGCTGATGGGATTGTAGATTTGTTGTTTTTATAAATCATTTACCTTTAAAAGATTTAGACAAAAAGAGAATTTGCACATAATGAAACAAAAATTTTCACAAGATATACAGATTTTGCGAACACAACAGCCACACTAGAATGTGCTTATCTGTGTGTCTTTTGCTTTGCTTTTTATTGATCAATAATTGTTGTGCATTTATTTTGTTATGCCCCCAGATTGAATGATCAGGGGGTATATTGTTTTCGGCCTGTCCGTCTGTCTGTCATTGTATGTGTGTGTCTGACCCAAAACTTTAACCTTGCTCATAAAATTTAAACTCTTGGGTCTATGTTCTTAAAACTTCACATGCCTATGCATCTCATTGAGATCTACTATCAAACATGGTTTGAGGTCACTAGGTCAGCGTTCAAGGTCACTGTGACCTTTACATTCAAAATATGACCTTGTTTTGAAATAGCTGCTGTGGGACTTTTAAGTGCAGTAGGGGGCATTGTGTTTCTCAAACACAGCTCTTGTTAACCTTGCTCTGGAAAAACAGAGCTTAACTCTTTTAGTGTGGGAACCGAATTTTGAAGGCCTGTGCAAACAGTTTGGATCCAGATGAGACGCCACAGAACATGGCGTCTCATCAGGATCCAAACTGTTTGCTGTTCTGATAGTATTCTTTGAAAAAAATTAAAGAAAATGCTAATTTTAGAAATTTAGCAGACAACATTTTTGCAGACGACAAATTTCCCAGCATGCAAAGGGTTAATTCATTGAGCCTAATGTGTCCTCTCAGTGTAGTTGTTTAAATGAAGTATCTTCTAAAGAGGCTAGGCGTAAAGTGGTATCCCTTATAAGCTTGTGCACACTGCATGGGCCAATCTGCTTTTTCTTTCTACGCACATGCAAAACATACAAGTCCAGTTTTCCCAGAGGTGGCTCATTTATATTTGTTTGATTTCAGCCAGCCACCACTCCAGTACAGGTACTGAAGTTGAAAAATCCCAAAAATGACAAGAAAGTCAAGTGGACAAACGAAACAGTGGATAATGAACATTTGAACAAAAAGAAGTCCAAGTGTAATTACCTTTTTTCATTTGTTATGATAGTAGGTAATATAATACATTACATATACATCTTATACTGTTGAGTTTTGGGATATTTCTCAGCAAACAAGTGCATGCACAGCCTCATATATTTCTTTTGAAAATAATTTAACTTATAAAAATATAAATATCATGTATTATAAAGCTACAGTAAAACCTCTTTAACTTGATGTCAAACCCATGACAGTAAAACTTCAGTTATTGAAGGCAGTGCTCCAGCTAGATTTTGAAAATGACGATGTGCTTTTTTTTAGCTCACCTGATTGTTCAGGTGAGCTTTTGTGACCCGTCTTTGTCCGTTGTATGTCCGTCCGTAAACATTTGCTCGTAAACTCTCTAGAGGCCACATTTCTTGTCTCATCTTCATGAAACTTGGTCAGAAGCTTTGTCCCAATGAAATCTCGGCCCAGTTTGAAACTGGGTCGTGCCGGGTCAAAAACTAGGTCACTAGGTCAAAAGAAAAGAAGAAAAAACTTGTAATCACTGTAGAAGTCACATTTTATGCCCAATATTCATGTAACTTTGTCAAAATGTTTGTCTTAATGATATCTTGGTTGAGATCAAAAGTGGTTCCGATCCATTGAAAAACATGGCCGCCAGTGGGAAGGGCAGTTTTCCTTATTTGGCTTTAGAGAAGCCTTGTAAATACTCTAGAAGTCACAATTTTTGCCCAATCATCATGAAAGTTGGTCAAAACATTGGTTCAATTGATGTCTCAGACGAGTTCGAAAATGGTCAAGATCAGTGAAAAAACATGGCCGCCAGTGGGCGGGGCATTTTTCTCTTTATGTATATAGTGAAAACATGTGAACACAGTAGAAGTCACATTTTTGGCCCAATTTTCATGAAATTTGCTCAGAACATTTGTTTCCTTGATACGAGAGCTGAGTTCAAAATGGTTCCGGTCAGTTGAATAACATGGCTGCTGGGAGGGGGGGCAGTTTTCTCATTATGCCCCCCCCTTTCGAAGAAGAGGGGGTATATTGTTTTGCTCATGTCGGTCCATCCGTCCACCAGATGGTTTCTGGATGATAACTCAAGAGGGCTTATGCCAAGGATCATGAAAATTCATAGGTACATTGATCATGACTGGCAGATGACCTCTATTGATTTACAGGTCACTAGGTCAAAGGTCAAGGTAACGATGACCCGAAATAGTAAAATGGTTTCCGGATGATAACTCAAGAACACTTATGCCTAGGATCATGAAACTTCATAGATACATTGATCATGACTTGCAGATGACCCCTATTGATTTTCAGGTCATTAGGTCAAAGGTCAAGGTCATGGTGACCCAAAGCAGTAAAATGGTTTCCGGATGATAACTCAAGAACGCTTATGCCTAGGATCATAAAACTTCATAGATACATTGATCATGACTTGCAGATAACCCATATTGATTTTCAGGTCACTAGGACAAAGGTCAAGTCAAGGTCACGATGACCCGAAAATAGTAAAATGGTTTCCGGATGATAACTCAAGAACGTTTAGGCCTTTGATCATGAAACTTCATTGGTATATTGATCATAACTCGTAGATGACCCCTATTGATTTTCAGGTCACTAGGTCAAAGGTCAAGGTCACGATGACCCAAAATAGTTAAATGATTTCCGGATAATAACTCAAAAACGCTTAGGCCTAGGCTCATGAAACTTCATAGGTACATTGATCATGACTCGTAGATGACCCCTATCGATTTTCAGGTCACTAGGTCAAAGGTGAAGGTCACAGTGACCGGAAATAGTAAAATGGTTTCCAGATGATAACTCAAGAACGCTTATGCCCAGGATCATAAAACTTCATAGGTACATTGATCATGACTTGAAGATGACCCCTATTGATTTTCAGGTCACTAGGTCAAAGGTCAAAGTCACGGTGACCTGAAATAGTAAAATGGTTTCTGGATGATAACTCAATAACGCTTATGCCCAGGATCATGAAACTTCATAGGTACAACGATCATGACTCGCAGATGACCCCTATTGATTTTCAGGTCACTAGGTCAAAGGTCAAGGTCACGTTAGCTGAAATAATTCGCGTTCAGAATAAATCTGAACGCTGAAACTCCGGTCTGTAAAAACCATAACGAAAAATAAATACAATACTATTATGGGAATTACAGTATTTACAAGTGTATATATCTGAAATCTACCCGTTGTTTGACAAATACTGTGAAACCATTATTAATCGTCAGGCATTAATTTTCATAAATTTCGTCAGTCGACCGATCGGCGAATTTAAGATCCTAACGAACAATCATGCTCTATGTTTGAACAAAAACAAACACTAAGTTGAACAATATTTTAAAACTTTACCGTAGACATGAGGCATTAAATTCCACCATAATCCATGCACACATTCACTGCTGTTTCGTAATCAAGATTAATCCGGTTTTGACACAAAGGGATGTAGATTACACAAGGTACTTAACTGACACGTTACACTTCTTTAAAACGCGTGTGCATTACAGCTGTATCAAATGCGTTGACTTCGTTTATGTAGATTGGTAATGAATTAGCGCTAATTGTTAATAACTTTATTACCCATTAGGTGCATTGTGTTTTTCAGGGGTGTTGCATATTAGCCATCATGCAGCGAATGCCGATGAAAGACAATAAACCAAATAAAAAGATGACGATGTGTGATCAACATGCGTATTTATCACAAATTAATAAAGAATATTTTAATTGCTGTTTGTTGTTTGATTGTTTGCGTTTAACCACACTTATTACTATTTTATATGTATCAATTTATTTATTTTTAAATTATTGACATTATTGATTTATATACCGGTAGTTTACTTTTTAAGAACAAACACACACATAGAGTTTATAATTTTAATGTTGATATCAGAATAAAAAAGCATTTTATTTGAAAAAAAAACACTTAACAAACTGGAACCTCTTTCGTATAACACAAACAGTTTTAAAACGGTATTGACAGCATTTTAATAAAAATCATACCAGTTAGATCCCACTTGTCCGCTTATCATAACAATGAACGTGTGAATGACATGCATAAAGAGGGTCCATTACTGTCCCTTGATAACAAAAGACTACCGGTAGTTAATTGGCATGTGACAAACAGGCCCCACCTACTGCAGTGATTCTCTAGTGTGTTCCCGCATTCGTACCACGATTTTTCGCAACTGCGATTAATCGCGAATATGTATTACACACAAATCGGATATTGACTAACGCATTTTTTTAAATATCAAAATCAGAAATCGGCGAATTTAAGTGCTGACGAAATCGTCATTTTTATAAAAATGACGAAATTTTGTGCTGTCGAAAATAAATGGTTTCACAGTATGAACTTAGATCACAAAAATTACCTATATTTCATTCGAAATCAAAGACATGGAACAATCATTTTCTCAAAGGCAACCATTTTGGCATTGTTGTTGTTGTTGTTATTTCGTACCATAGCTATTTCGTACCTATTACTTTTGGGGTTTTTCGTTACTGTCAATTCTAATATTTTTAGTTATAATAGTTATAATTCTTTTTTGCTTCTTCTTCTAACTATTTCCAATTTCATTTCTAATTGTTTTGCGCATATTGCACAATTAATTTTTGTGTTCGAACTCACTTGCAAACATAGTTGAATTTTACCTCCAGTTCCAGGGAGATAACTTGAACCTTTACTATACAAGGATTTATATTGGATGAAACAAACACGAAATATTTTTTATTAACATGTAAATTTCGATATATTTTGCCCAATTAATACTATTTAGGCAACGTTCTTTCATTATAGTCACAAATATGTGTGTATTTAAATTCAGGAGTGATGCGACTGAAATTTGTGTCGGAACTCTCGCTATTAAGAAGATAGAGTGGACTATTGACGCCAAGAGTCTGCTTAAGCAAAAATCATCAAAAGACTCTATGGCGGCAATTTATATTGACTAAGGTCACGTGGACTTGAAATAGTAAAATGGTTTCTGGATGATAACTCAAGAAGGCTTATGCCTAGGTTCATGAAACTTCATAGGTATATTGATCATGACTCGCAGATGACCCCTATTGATTATAAGGTCACTAGGTCAAAGGTCAAGGTCACAGTGCCAAAAAACGTATTCACACAATGGCTGTCAAGGTCATGGTGACTCAACTTAGAAAAATGGTTTCCGGATGATAACTCAAGAATGCTTACGCCTAGGATCATGAAACTTCATCGGTACATTGATCATGACTCGCAGATGAAATAATGATGAAACTTGACCAGGATGTTTGTCTAAACAATATCTAGGTCAAGTTTGACATTTGGTAAAGATCAAATGAACCGACTCCTCTCAGGTGAGCGAACTAGGGCCATCTTGGCCCTCTTGTTTAGGGCACTAAGCGCACAGACATAGGTCATATATTATCACTGAAGCATGTTTTCAATATGGCATGTGTGATTTATGTTTATATTTCACATTACATGTTTTTCATTTAAAACAAAGTTTGTATAATAAATTAACCTAGTTTCACTGTGAAAATGTAATTAATTTATCAAAACTTAATATACATTTTTCCATATTATAATGTGATCAGATACAAAAATTGCTAGGTGGGGGTCCATGACATCAGGGTGCTTCCCCAATCCAATTAGGCTAAATGAGCACTTAAAATATGATGTATCAACTTTAAGACTTTTTTATTTTAGAAAAATCAGGCCATTTGTTGATTCATGCAGTTTGCATAGACAGCAAGGAAACCCTGCATATGAGTAAAATTGACTTGCAGGCTGCTGCATAAATGATAAGCCTCGCATGTTTAACAGCAAACCTTGTAAATGAGTTAAATGACTTGCAGGCTGCTGCATCTATGAGAAGCCTCGCATGTTTGGCGAGTCCTCAGATGAGGAAGAAGACCATGACTGCACGGGGCACTGTAGAGGTCACAAGGACAAGTGTTACCGTGGAGATGAAGGTAACCATGCACCGGAGCAGTATTTGTATTACAAGCAGTAGGTTTAGTTTAAACTTATTTATTTTAGCTTGATTGCACGGAAAGCCTAAGGCTTATTAGGAACGATCTGGTTCCGTTTCCTGGCACTAGAACCAGTACTTGGTGTCAAGTGGGGAGATCATAAGAACCCTCCCACAGTGGAGATCGAACCCGTGACCTCCCTGTCGCTAGACAGACACTAAAGGTGGACACCATATCCACTACGCCATGATGTCACGTATTGCATGTACCGTATTTGTTTTTTACTTACCTAAATAAGATTTGTGTTCCAAGGATTCTAATTTAAAGCATACTTAAGGCTTTGATATAAATGGTCTCTTTCTGAGAAAACTGGGCTTAATGTACCTGCGTTTAGTGTTGTCCCAGATTAGATTATGCAGTCCACACAGGTTAATCAGGGACAACCCTTTCCTCTTAGACTTGATCTTTGAAGAGACTAGCTTTAAATGAAAAAAATCAATAAAAGCAAAAAGTTTTTCCCTAGTTAGCCTGTGGGATGACACTTTACACACATAGCCTGTGGGATGACACGTTACACACATAGCCTGTGGGATGACACTTTACACACATAGCCTGTGGGATGACATGTTACACACATAGCCTGTGGGATGACATGTTACACACATAGCCTGTGGGATGACACTTTACACACATAGCCTGTAGGATGACACTTTACACACATAGCTTGTGGGATGACACGTTACACACATAGCCTGTGGGATGACACGTTACACACATAGCCTGTGGGATGACATGTTACACACATAGCCTGTAGGATGACACTTTACACACATAGCCTGTGGGATGACACGTTACACACATAGCCTGTGGGATGACATGTTACACACATAGCCTGTAGGATGACACGTTACACACATAGCCTGTGGGATGACACTTTACACACATAGCCTGTGGGATGACATGTTACACACATAGCCTGTGGGATGACACGTTACACACATAGCCTGTGGGATGACACTTTACACACATAGCCTGTAGGATGACACGTTACACACATAGCCTGTGGGATGACACTTTACACACATAGCCTGTGGGATGACATGTTACACACATAGCCTGTGGGATGACATGTTACACACATAGCCTGTGGGATGACACTTTACACACATAGCTTGTGGGATGACACGTTACACACATAGCCTGTGGGATGACATGTTACACACATAGCCTGTAGGATGACACGTTACACACATAGCCTGTGGGATGACACTTTACACACATAGCCTGTGGGATGACATGTTACACACATAGCCTGTGGGATGACACGTTACACACATAGCCTGTGGGATGACACTTTACACACATAGCCTGTGGGATGACATGTTACACACATAGCCTGTAGGATGACACGTTACACACATAGCCTGTGGGATGACATGTTACACACATAGCCTGTGGGATGACACGTTACACACATAGCCTGTGGGATGACACTTTACACACATGCCTTAAGCTCAATTTTCTCAAAATGAGGCTCTAAACGTGTTGATTTTCGTGTTTTACAGGGAATCCTGACCAACCAGGCACAAGTGATAGTTGATGGACCAGACATAACGTACTGCTGTTGATATTGACACTTTGTTAAAGCTTTGAGGACTTTTCATAGTTAGATAGTTATCATTTATGAACAATGTCAACCATATTGAAGTTCATTCATTATGTGGCACCAGTTAGTAAACCCTTTCCCACTCAGAAACAAAGTAAAAATGGCTAAGTGCAATCAGCATAAAACCAATACAGCCTGCGAGTAACTTGCAGCTTTTCAGGTTTAATGCTGCTTGCTGCTCATCAGTGTCTAAGGGTTGGAAATGAAGCTTTTAAAACTTGAATCGAGTATGAAAGGACTTTAATTGAATTTAATTTTTTAGGCGATTTGTTTCTCAGTGGTAAAGGGTTCACGAGCCATCATGTCTGACACGATGATCAATGCTAAGCATGAGCTAAAATCATTTTCACACATAGTTGATTACATTCTCAGCTTCATTCTTTTAAGCTGTATTCCATATTCAGAACTATGTTCACATATTGTGGAAGGGGTTTGATTTCTCCTGCTTACAGCTGATTTCCTCCCTTGCAATCTCAAACTACTGTTACAAATATTTATTAACTTTTATGAATCTGTTTATAAATGAGTAGATCAATTGAACTCTGTCAGGGGGAAGAGCATTGTCCTACTTTGATTTGGTTCACCAGGGCTCAACATTAACAGAAAAACCAACTTGCCCTGCTGGACAAGTACTTAGAAAATCTACTTGCCCTGAA
The DNA here is from genome assembly GCF_020536995.1 of Dreissena polymorpha. NCBI lineage: Eukaryota > Metazoa > Mollusca > Bivalvia > Myida > Dreissenidae > Dreissena > Dreissena polymorpha. Next base: position 63,998,652 of record NC_068361.1, read on the forward strand.
CGTAAAGCCACTTGCCCAAACATGAAATATCCCAGCAACTGTAAACCTCATATTTTAGTAAAGTTCAAAATGATACACTACAAAACCTTTTTTTTTTAACATTTAACAAAATGAATACAGCAATTTAAGTCTAATTTAAGTCTAAATTAAATGCTTTTTGTTCTTTTATTGCACTTTTCTGGGAGGACAACTACATAAAATAACTTGCTCGGACCAAACATTTACTTGCCAGGGGTAATAGGACAACCATTAAAGTGAGCCCTGATTCACACAAATATGTATTTGACTTAGCAATAACTAGAAAAGTAAATTTTAAAAAATCTTGCAGTTAAATAAGTTATTCAGCAATTACAAGTGATGGGTGCATTTTAGAGTGTGTTGACAGTGAAATATTCATGCTTGGCCCACAAAAGAGATTTTAATTATCAATTCTCAATAATTTATTTACAAGAATTAAGGGATTTTAGTGGAAATGAACATGGGTATATGGCTATTCATGGAAATATCTCCTAAACACTTGTTAAAGTTCTTACCAGATGTGTGTGTACATCAAAGAATCTTGTATTGTATACTTTCAGTACTATTTGAGTGTAGAAGCTGGGTGTCCTGCAATAATATACAAATATATATGAATGGAATATAAGTTGTATGGAATCAATATACTTTTATGGTGAAGATTTCCATACCATTTCTTGTAAAATATAGAAATAAATAGTCACTTTTAATTTATCTGAACAACATTTAGGGCAGTAGAACCATGATTTACTGAATTGTGTGTTTTTTAATTTTTTTCTTTAATAAGATAATATTTGAACTTGTATTATTTCTTTTACTGGTATTTTTGTTTACATGTTTGAAATAATCATTTGAACATTATTATGCCCCCCTTCGAAGAAGAGGGGGTATATTGCTTTGCTCATGTCGGTCGGTCGGTCAGTAGGTCGGTCGGTCGGTCGGTATGTCGGTCCGTCCACCAGGTTGTTTCCGGATGATAACTCAAGAACGCATACGCCTAGGATCATGAAACTTCATAGGTAGATTGATCATGACTCGCAGATGACCCCTTTTGATTTTGAGGTCACTAGGTCAAAGGTCAAGGTCATGGTGACCCGAAATAGTAAAATGGTTTCCGGATGATAACTCAAGAACGCATACGCCTAGGATCATGAAACTTCATGGGTAGATTGATCATGACTTGCAGATGACCCCTATTGATTTTGAGGTCACTAGGTCAAAGGTCAAGGTCACGGTGACCCGAAATAGTAAAATGGTTTCCGGATGATAACTCAAGAATGCATACGCCTAGGATCATGAAACTTCATGGGTAGATTGATCAAGACTCGCAGATGACCCCTATTGATTTTGAGGTCACTAGGTCAAAGGTCAAGGTCACGGTTACCCGAAATAGTAAAATGGTTTTCGGATGATAACTCAAGAACGCATATGCCTAGGATCATGAAACTTCATAGGTAGATTGATCATGACTCGCAGATGACCCCTATTGATTTTGAGGTCACAAGGTCAAAGGTCAAGGTAACGGTGACCCAAAATAGTAAGATGATTTTCGGATGATAACTCAAGAACGCTTTTGCCTAGGATCATGACACTTCATAGGTACATTGATCGTGACTCGCAGATGACCCCTATTGATTTTCAGGTCACTAGGTCAAAGGTCAAGGTCACAGTGACAAAAAACGTATTCACACAATGGCTGCCACTACAACGGACAGCCCATATGGGGGGCATGCATGTTTTACAAACAGCCCTTGTTCATGATTATTAAACACCCACCAAATCTATGTTGGACCTTTTTTTAAATAATTATAAAGCTCTCAGCTTTCTTAAGGCATATGATGTACCGGTGTAAGTTTGTTGTAAATGAAGGGTAATACATTTTGCTGTTCTTCAAAATGATTCGCTAAATTAAGTTAATACCATGTTAGAAAACATGTATGCAACGAACAGACTAAACTATAAATATCCTAACCCATGGATAAATGGAACTCTGTTGTTTAGTACAAACTTTTAATCATTAAAACTAAGCTTATAGCTTTGTGAATGGTAGCTTGGACATACTTTTCTGTGATATGTTTTCTATTTTACTTCACATTTTCCCTTTGCTTTTATGAGTAGGTAATTATTGTTCATGTATGTGTAGTAGAGAACAGACTTTAAACTCTTGTCTTTAAAGATTCAATCTGTTGGCTTTAATTTAAAAACAACAACACAATTTAAAATTTTATATTTTTTGTTGATGGTTTCTCAGACGAATAGTTATAATAGGTATTTAGTTGATTTGTGTTTACAATTTTTTATATTTAAGTATTTAGATGTATTTTAATGATCATAAATAAGAAATTGCTCCGTTTATTTATTTTGTTGGGGAACTTAAGATCTATTTTTTTAAACCACAGATCTGTCAATAAAGACAAATAAACATTTAGTCATGTACAGGTAGTCATTAGTCATTAGTTACGGCTACTCAACACAGGCCACGTAAGTTATTGCCAATTTAAGAATTGTTATCGTTTTTGTTTGTTATGTTTGTCATACTGGTAGAATATATAACAAATTGAAAAAGACATGATTATGCTGCACGTGTCTACATTATTAGCAGCATCATGCTTAAATGGACCTTGGGCCATGTCCAGCCAGCATAGCTTCAGACCAGACTACTGGATTGCAATGTCCGCAATAAAGACTGCAATGTCCGCTGTAAAGACTCGCAATATTTTGTGGTCTCATTTGCAGACAAGGTAGCTCCAGACCGGACTGCTCTGATGCCCAGGCTGGTCCACCCGTAGGCTGGCTGCATATGGCATAACATTTTCGTATGATGATTTTACCAGAACAAAAGTGCGCACTGTTAACTGTATTGTTTTAATTAGCATCGTTTTAATGTATCTTAGAATCTAGTATTCAATATGTATAAGGTATAACCCTCCAGTGTATTGTCTGTTATAATTGTTTATTAATTATTGGTAGAGTGATGTGTTTAAATTGCAATACATCTGCATGACTTATCATGTGTGTTGGAATAATTAATGTTTAATATTGTGCAAATGAGCATATATTGGATGTTACTGATTATTACATGTGTGTTCGTTGTTATTTTTTCCAAAGCTTGAAAACCGATATGTCCATCATTTCGAAAGTATATGAAAAACTAAACAACCTTCACACTATGTAAATGTTAGAATCACTTAACCCTTTCCCACTCAGAAGCAAAGTGAAAATGTCTATGTGCAAACAGCATAAAACCAGAACAGCTTGCAAGTAACTCGCTTTTTGTTCAGGTTTTATGCTCTTTGCTGCTCACCAGTATCAAAGGGTTGGAAATAAATACTTTTAAACTTGATTCTAGCAAGAGATGTCTTAAATGAAATTTAACTTTCTAATGGACTACACGTGCGTCAAAGTACGTATCTATCTTAAGTGGTAACGGGTTAAATGTTTCTTCATCACACTGTGTGTGTTGCAGGACATTAAGTGAAAAGGGGGTATCTTTTCAGCATCCATTTAATGTCTTGACATATTTAAACTTGGAACTAAGAGGTTCAAGTAATATGCCCATAAAATGTTATCGCCTATAAACAATAGAATAGTAGGCCATAAGTCGTTCAACTGAGACCTGAAGGACCTTTACTGGTCTGATCAGGTAGGCGCCCAACATTTCACTATATGCTATTGTGTTTCTTAAGGGCCGGATTCATTATCAAAATCAGCTGAGATGGCATAAGAATACAATTTTTAATGTTATTAGCAAGTTTCGTGTACTTTGCATAGAAGACTTCTTGTTTGGTTGTTTTGTGTGATTGTCCGCTACTTATTTCCTGTTTGGTTGTCCGCTACTCATCTCCTGTTTGGTTGTCCACTACTTATCTCCTGTTTGGTTGTCCATTACTTATCAACTGTTTGATTGTTCGCTACTCATCTCGTGTTTGGTTGTCTGCTTCATATCTCCTATTTGGTTGTCCGCTACCTATCTCCTGTTTAGTTGTGCGCTATCTATCTCATGTTTAGTTGGTGCACTACTCATCTCCTCTATGGTTGTGCGCTACTTATCTCCTGTTTGGTTGTGCGCTACTCATCTTCTGTTTGGTTGTCCACTACTTATCTCCTGTGTGGATGTGCGCTACTTATCACCTGTTTGGTTGTCCGCTACTCATCTCCTGTTTGGTTGTCCGCTACTTATCACATTGTGAACATTGGCTCTCAAATCAAAGTGCTTCCACCTACAATTTTGAAACTTCATATGTAGATGCACCTTGATCAGTTCTACACATTTCACCCATTTTTGGGTCACTAGGTCAAAGGTCAAGTTCACTGTGACCTCTAGTATAACAATTTAACATAGGCTCTAAAATCAAAGTGCATCCACCTATTACTTTGAAACTTCATATGTAGATGCACCTTAATGAGTTCTACACGCCACATCCATTTTTGGGTCACTAGGTCAAAGGTCATGGTCACTGTTACCTCTAATATAAAACTTTGACATAAACCTAAACATGGGCTCTGAAATCAAAGTGCTTCCACCTACAACTTTGAAACTTCATATGTAGATGCACCTTGATGAGTTCTACACGCAACACCCATTTTTGGGTCACTAGGTCAAAGGTCACTGTTACCTCTAATATAAAACTTTGACATAAACCTAAACATGGGCTCTGAAATCAAAGTGCTTCCACCTACAACTTTGAAACTTCATATGTAGATGCACCTCGATGAGTTCTATACGCAACACCCATTTTTGGGTCACTAGGTCAACGGTCATGGTCACTGTGACCTCTAAAATAAAACTTAAACATTGGCTCTAAAATCAAAGAGCTTCCACCTACAACTTTGAAACTTCATATGTAGATTTACCTTGATTAGTTCTACACGACACATCCATTTTTGGTTCACTAGGTCAATGTCACTGTTACCTCTAATATAACACTTTAACATAGGCTCTAAAATCAACGTGCTTCCACTTACAACTGTGAGACTTCATATGTATTTGCACCATGTTGAGTTCTACATGCTACACCCGTTTTTGGGTCACTAGGTCAAACGTGAAGGTCACTGTGACCTAAACAAAATTCTGCCAAACTTTCATTTATTCAAAACTGCACCCGTAGCGCGTTGGCACCCGTTATGCGGTGCTCTTGTTTAAAAAGCACCTAACGTAGATTAATTCAGTGATAAAGGCAGCTTCAGACTGCCGAGTGTCAACTATTCTATATTTGTGTGTGCAACGTCTGCTATAAAATTGCTTGACTAACGACAGTGACGAACGTTGTACGCAATCTCTACTACTACAACGGGAAGTCCTACAGGGAACCGTTTGCTATCGATAAGAGTCCCTTATTTAAATCTTTGTGTCAGTGGCCTACAGTGTTCATACCAAATATAGGGAACAGTCTATGAGCTAGGAATTGTATCGCTGCATTTGTTTAAGTATGATTAAAATGGGCGCCATGCATGTTTACTGTAAGTTTAACCGTTTTTGTTGTTTGTATTAGTTTATTTTAACTTGTAATTCGATAAACATAGTGTCGGTTTATTTCATTAGAAACTGGTGTTTTAGTCATAATGGTCTTATTTCAGTTAACAAGTAAAAGTAACGGTTGGATGCTCGTCTTATACAATACACACGTGTTTAATAACTGTTCCTCTATGAAATAAAATGTTCAAAGCTGTTAATTGGTCAGCTGAACTGATCATATAAAATAAAATTAAAACGCAAAAGTTCTTGTTTGAAATGTTCACACGCACGCTCTCACGTACGAACGCAGGTATATACATGTACATTGAAATTCGCCCGTATGCACAATTATTTGTCAGTTGTCAGCTTAAATGGTATGAACAAGTCGGCACTGTAATTTGTCCGTTGTCACATATATTCACATTATCTGGTGTAAATACATTTGTCCGTTGTCACATATATTCACATTAGCTAATATAAATACATTTGTCCGTTGTCACATATATTCACATTAGCTAATATAAATACATTTGTCCATTGTCAGCTATATTCACATTAGCTAATATAAATACATTTGTCCGTTGTCACATATATTCACATTAGCTAATATAAATACATTTGTCCGTTGTCGGCTATATTCACATTAGCTTTTATAAATACATTTGTCCGTTGTCGGCTATATTCACATTAGCTAATATAAATACATTTGTCCGTTGTCGGCTATATTGACATTAGCTTATATAAATACATTTGTCCGTTGTCACATATATTAACATTAGCTAATATAAATACATTTGTCCGTTGTCGGCTATATTCACATTAGCTAATATAAATACATTTGTCCGTTGTCGGCTATATTGACATTAGCTTATATAAATACATTTGTCCGTTGTCACATATATTCACATTAGCTAATATAAATACATTTGTCCGTTGTCGGCTATATTCACATTAGCTAATATAAATACATTTGTCCGTTGTCGGCTATATTGACATTAGCTTATATAAATACATTTGTCCGTTGTCACATATATTACCATTAGCTTATATAAATACATTTGTCCGTTGTCGGCTATATTCAGATTAGCTAATATAAATACATTTGTCCGTTGTCGGCTATACTGGCATGATTCCATAGGCACAGCCATTTGTCCTTATCACCTATTTATTGCCTTAAGCCTATTCAGACACTGACATTTTCCATGAAAATAAATATTTTTGAACGATTTGTTATACCTCAAAGTACATATTTCAATGTTTGTTTTCAGTTCTTATTGTATCCATGTGCGCGTCACTAGTAATGGGTATGTTTACCATTCGTTGTTATTTCTGACTTATTGACACTCGTGTATCTGATAACATTCACTTGATATAATATTGATCCATAATTATTTTACTTTTAACTTTATATTAGTTTTAAATCGTCTATTTAAACACATTAATTGAACTGAGCGAATGTATGTTTTAAGGGTAATACGCGCACTTGCTTGAATAAAAAAAGTCACCTTCTAACTTCAATAATTGTATCTGCATTTCAGGATTCATTATGCCTACACCAACAGCTGATAGTACGTATAGATCTAATTTGTGTTAATATGAATACTTTACTGCGTTAACGACTCTGGGAAAACCGGGCTTTCATCCATGTGAGTAACGTGTCGTGCCAGATTAGCCCGTGCGGATAACACTTTCCGCTGAGACTAGTTTTTCGTTAAGAAGAACATAACAGTACAGAACAGACAGTTTATTAAGACTTATACATAAGTACCTCGTCGTTAATGCACATAATTATAAATAACATAACAGTACAGAACAGACAGTTTATTAAGACTTATACATAAGTACATTGTCGTTGATGCATATAATTATAAATAACATAAAGTTTAAAAAATACTTCCTTTAAACGAAAATTCCATAAAAGCGGAAAGTAGTGCCTCTGAAAAGCCTGTACGAATCGCACAAGCTTATGTAGTACGAGACTTTACGCACATGAATTTAGCCCAGATCGATACTCAAATATATTTAGAACTTAAGTCGCATGTAGAAAAAATAATACATCCAATGGCGTCAAGATTATTTTCTGAGCAAGAACAATGCATGAATCGACAACAAGACATGATGTCGTCCTCCGACAGTGCAATTGCCGTTGCACTGGAAACTAATTTACCGTAAACCACTTCCTATCTCGCTCTTGTACGTTTCCGGCAATAGTTCACAGTGATCCATGTACTAAACAAAAATGCCTTGAGCGACAGTAAATACACTTTAAGAAATTTCTCCTAGAAATTATATAATCGTGCGATTGCAATGTTTGACTTGTATTTAAATCAGCAACAAAGCATTTAATGGTCTTATAAAGTTTCTTGTTCAGCGAATGAATTGTCAAGAAAGGTGGATGTGTTTTCTTGAGTGACGAGAAAAAGTGCATTAAACGACACTACTTGAACGCGCTAGTGTCCTTGGCGGTTCAATCAAAGCCTCCTTATCACTCCAAAGAGTGCATGCACCAAGTAAATTATCATGAATGTAATAGTAAAAAAGTTGATAAACATATAGATTTTCTAAATGGGATGCGAACTAAAAAATGCGTTTAAACACACAATAATCTTGTTTTTAATAACCTTATACTTTTTTTTATGAGCGGCACATTCTGACTGTATCTAATTTGTCCGTTACTAATTATTACACAGTAATAATGAACACATGGAAAAAGACAATTATATTTACATATTTTCGTTTCTATTACTATGGGTTTCTGTGCGCATGCGAATTTTATTGACAATGGCTTCTACTTTACATTTGAAAAATAATTCAAATGAAAGATCGAGTATGAATGCGCATGGTGTTTGTATGTGCTCTTAAATTGCTTATCAAAATTGCTAAATTGATCTTTGACGAATTAAGGTCAGTACTGTTGCATAACCTTTACCATGGGAATGTCACAGCATACCGTTTATGTTTTTTTTGTCGGTTCTTCGCGATAAGATAGATACGGATTAGGCCGTCCCAGAGAAATGCTTAAAGACAAACTATGTATTCGACGTCAAAGTTGGGTTGACTGACCTGAAATTCTCAAACCATTAGAGATAATTAAAACGGCAACAACACGCCATAAACATAATATTCACATGCTCCATAGAGGAATGAGCCGCGCTCGTGGACAAAGGGACTTAACCCTTTATCGCTTAGATCCGTATTTTTACACATTTGTTGTCCCTTAGATAGTTAAATTAAATTTATGACCTTTCTTACTAAAGTAAAGTTTTAAAGGCTTCAACTCCAACCCTAAGTTACTGGTGAGCAACAAACAGCATGACACCTGAACAGACTGTGAGTTACTCGCAGGCTGTTCTGGTTTTATGCTGGTTGCAAAAACAATTTTCACTTTGCTTCTTATTGGGGAAAGGGTTTATGCATTTTTCCGAATAAGACGTTTACATGAAGTCCATGTAAACAAAAATCCAGTTTGGGTTGAAATTATCTTCCCTGATTAGCATGCACGGATTGTACAGGCTAGACTGGGATGACACTTAACGCACGTGCTTTAAGCCCAGTTTTCCAGACTGCGGCTCAATTTTCAGTGGGTTTGCGAACCAATTAATACACCGGTATTATACTAAGCAGGGATAAGTCAGAAGTACTAAAACCGCACCTATTTTACATTTTTTAGTTTATGTATTATAAATACGAAATAAATATGGTAGTGGACTTGTCAAGGTATTTCAAAGTTATCCATTTTTTTCTCATTCTCCAAATACGATCGTTGAAGCACTATAAAAACAACCGACTATTCAACAGACCATTCATTTCAATTGATATAAATATCTGTTTGTTAAACTGCATTTTAAGGGACTTGGTCACATATTTCCATATTATTTAAAAAAAAACAACAAATAATGCCTCCACGGCAAAAACTGCAGTATTTGACATTAGAATAAAACAAATATTTAAAAAATAATGATACCGTACAACATATATATTTAATATAAAAAAAATCCATTGTAGCAGCCGATATTCATACTGAATTTTCTCTATTCAGACTGCCGGGACACACTGGATTACTGTGCAAAGTACGATCCGAGCGTCTGCACCAATACAACCTACCGGGCCTACATGACTGCCAAATGTCCGAAATACTGCGGAATATGCACGCCAGGTTATACCTGAAGCGGATTTTTTTTTTTAATTGGGTTAAATGCATCTGCGTATAGTGTCGTCCAATATTAGCCCGTGCAGTCCGCTACGTCTTATCAGGGATAACACTTTCCGCGTTTATGAATTTTTTCGTTTAAAAAAATGTGCCTTCCAAACAAAACTATATTGTAGGATAAACATGCTGTCCCTGACAAGCTTGTTGGGACTAAACATGCTAATTTGGGACGACGTTCTACCCATGTGGATTTAGCCCATTTTATCCGTTTCATACATTACAAACTTTTTGTTTTCTTTATTTGACAGTGTGACCAAGCTAGTTTTTCGTTCGATTACCGGTAGACCAATATTCAATTAGAACGTGTTGTTAACCGCGATTATTATGCTAGTTTAGTTTTTAGTTGGTCGCGTTAGCCGCCGACTTAATTTACAAAGCATGTTTTGCAAATCAGTATGTGCTTAGCTACGCTAAGGTCGGTAACTCACAGCGCTAGGAACGATTACCGCTGCCTGTCTGCACTGCAGACGACGAATGCTTAGGAGCGTCTGCTCTACTACTGCAGTGTGTGTATTTACCAGCTTGTAAGACGACACTGGCCAGTCTAGTGTTTATTATTGAAATCTGTACATAGTGGCTGCTTTCAGGGAAAACGGGGCTTAATGCATGTCAAATAAGATTAGCCTGTGCGCACTGATTAGCCTGTGCAATGCGCACAAACTAATCAAGGACGACAACAGCAAACAACTTTAGTGCCTTCAGCGAATTGATTAACTGATAAGAAGGTCGAAAACTAAGCTTGCAATTGTCCGACCTACTTGCCGACAGTGGTTGATCAGTATTTCACCAGAACTATGGTAACCTCTGTGCAGAGATTATGCATGTTTTAGGTATAGCAATCGTAGAATCTCTGACGCCATAATAAAACATGCGATGATCGATTTACATGATGTTGTTTTTTTTTCAATCGAAAATGGTTTTAGTTTGTTATTAGTTCCCTGCCGGCGTGACCTGTTTTTGTTTTTAAATATTAATTATGGTTTCACTGTGTTATTAGTCCCCTACCGGTGTAACCGGTTTGCACCCGGTCCGTTTGTGTGTCTCTCAGCCCGAAATTGGATCTTGGATATATCTAACTCAACAGTACCAAACCCGTGTTTGATAAAACTGATAATGTGGATAGTGAGCCATACGGGGAATATGCACATTGTTTCAGTGTTCGTGTCGGACAACAACTGAGGTTACTATAATGAATGAAATAATTTAACACTAAAATCTGGATCCCGCGAGAAAGTACTCAAGCTAGAGGGATGAAACTTGTATACATGTTTATTGGGCATCGCGATATACCGGACCGCGATATATTGGAGTTGCTGTGTAGTGGATAGAGAGTCAGTTGAGGAATCATAGTCGTATTCGCCTGCCAGTCGTTCTGTCCATCTGTCCGTTCGAAAAATCGGGATCCTGTGATAACCCCAAAGGGACTTCAGCTAGGTTGATGTAACTCAATTATTGGATAGATACCTATACATAATGTTCACCTCATTGGTAACATAAAGAAAACGTTAATATGCATCCTAACATAACTTACCACAGTAGAGGATTGCTCTTTTGTCGGTCACAAAACTCTTTTTATATACTCTATCCGTCAAGTTACATAGTCACAATCCGTCAAGGATGGTAACAGTTTTTGTGAGCCAGCATTGGTTACAGGAGATTGGCAAACTTACCTGACATACGGTTCGTACACACATAACAGTTCCAGGGGCATGTACTGTTGAACAGGCAAACTCCTCACATTGTTACCTTCTCTTTATTGACCGGTAGATGATAGAGCTCAATCTCCACGCAGAGTTGTTGTTCCTTGATCCCAAATACAATAGCTATGCTATGCTGGTTCCCGTTAAATCTCTGCGCGGAGGTTGGATAGAGCTCAGCTCGCAACCAGTGATAACTCTGTGCGGAGGTTGGATAGAGCTCAGCTCGCAACCAGTGATAACTGTGTGTGGAGGTTAGGAGAAAGGTCAAATGCGAAAACGTTTCTTCCAGCCCATCCCGACCCAATCGTTCCGGTCAACTGCGCGGACGCTTTGCCAAATTGTGTAGAGTACGACACGGGAGACCTCTGTACCAGGTCTGATTACCACCAGTGGGCCAGAGAAAACTGCCGTGTTTACTGTCAATTTGACGGATGTCGTAGGTGTTTGGTGAAACTTGTTTTTTATGTGTTAACATTTCAATGACAGGCTGTGTTTTCTGTGGAAATAGTTTCGTTTTTAAGCATGGGCTTATACGTTTTTGTAATGACATAGGGCGGATTAATCCGTAGTTGTTTTTAATACAACGTTTTGAAAAGTCTGTTAATTTGATTCATTTTTTAAATACAATTTATATGTGGTTTGGTGAAATTTTTGTATAAGAACTAGACATGATAACGTATTTTTTATTTTATTGTAAGATGGTTATATTTGTCTTTTTTTTTGCAGGTCAGATCACCTCTCCACCAGGTAAAGTTTAAATACATTGTATACTTAATCAAAGTTATAACGCTTAAAGTTTAAATTATTGCCTTTAAAGGGACCTTTTCACAGATTTTGGCATGTTTTGAAGTTTGTCATTAAATGCTTTATATTGATAAATGTAAACATTAGATTTTAAAAGCTCCAGTAAAAAATCAAAAATAAAATTTCAAAAAGGAAAAAAAAGTAGCCCGCAGCAGGAGTCGAACCAGTGACCCCCGGAATCCTGAAGTAAAAACGCACCAGCCAACTGAGCTCTCCTGCCAAGCATACATAAGATGCGTATTTTATACGTTATATAAGCAATCTTCGTAGTTTCACAAATTTAAACGACAACAACAGAACTCTCCAAATTATTCAATCGTTTCGCGTTGCAACGATTTATACTTTTTAGGTTTTTAAATCGTCAAAAGATGCATACAATGGCTATATTAGACCATGGCAAATGTTCAGTAATACTGTTTCCTCACAAATATCATAACTAAACCGAAAATTTGCGAATCTGAAACAACTTTTTTCAATTTGGCCATTTATAAAAACCGTGAAAAGATCCCTTTAAGCAGCCTTTTTTAATTTAAATAATAATCGTTAATAGAACGCTACGTCTTCTACCCCAAAGCTTTAAAAACACAGAACTAAAAAATATACGAAATGCTCTAACAAATGGGCTAAAAAATAGTACAAATGATCATTTTTAACATGAACTGCGCACGCCCCATTTAATATCTTATACACTTTTATAATTTGCTGTTTTGAAGAGTGTAAGGACCGGGACGCGGATTGTGTGTCGCACGAAAAGTCCATTTGCACGACAAGCAAACCCTGGGCGACCTTCCACTGTCCAGCATACTGTGGCTTTTGTCAACCGGGTGCGTATTGCTTTATGTATTGTACTGTAAATACGTGCGTATTGTTACATGTTTATTATAAATATTTTTTTTTTGCTGTCGATGTGATTTAATGCCTCGCAAATCACGATTTTAATGCGCAAAATAAGGCACTGTAAATTTAAATGGGTTTATAGTTAGTTTAATACGACGGAGTTTGATGCACACCGTAAAAAGCTCTATGTAAATTAATGTATTATAATTATGTAATAATTTGATTGTTTAATCGTGCGCTTTGAAAAAAGAAGGAACGCTTAACCCTTTCAGTGCGGGAACCGAATTTTAAAGGCCTTTGCAAACAGTTTGGATCCAGATGAGACGCCACAGAACGTGGCGTCTCATCAGGATCCATACTGTTTGCTATTCTGATAGTATTCTTTGAAAAAAATCGAAGAAAATGCTAATTTTAGAAATTCAGCAGACAACATTTAAGCAGACGACAAATTTCCCAGCATGCAAAGGGTTTATACATAAGCGTGAAGTATCGTCCCAGATAAGCCTGTGCGGGGACGACACTCTCCGCCTAAACTGGACTAAGACGAGATCACCTATGAACGAAAAATACCATTAACGCGAAAAGTGAAGTCCCTTATTAGCCTATGCGGACTGCACAGGCCTATCTTGGACGACTTTTGTCGCACATGCATTAAGCCGCGTTTTCCAAGAGCATGGATCAAATAAAATAATTATTTAAAAAACGCCTGAAAAAATTCCTTTTCAGCGGCCACTACCCCGGTCGCCTGCACGGACACGTTGACGAACTGTAGAGAGTACGACTCCGGGAACCTGTGCACGGACCACACGTACGCCAAGTGGGTGCTGGAGCACTGTAAACATTACTGCAGGGTGCCCGGATGTATCTAGACGCTACCAGGCATACGTGTCGCGTGTATTTGTGTGAATTTTTTGTTACATTAAATAACACAAGGAGAATGAATTTACCCAACACTTGTCTGTTGAATGTGACTTTTTTACAGAAAAATAATTCAATGAAAATGAATGTAGGTGCTATTCGTCGCTTTACTGAAAGCAACCAACTTTATTTTTACTATATAATTAGTTTGATAATGAAAACACGAGTAAGAAATGAAATATTGCAAGATTGCCGGCTATATTTGTACGCTACAAATAGATGCATGTCTGGTTTTGTGTTTGAAATCGTTTCTTTAAATATTAATCTATTAAGGCACGTTTACCAATTCACTTTTGCAAGGTTGTCGGCTGCATTTAGACGCCAAAAGACAAACGCGCTTCGTTTTGTGTGAAAATTAAAACTTTTATATACATGCTAATCAATCAACACTTGAAACTTGTTAAATAAACAACGACCAAAAGTCTTCCAGATTTACTAAACATGTCTACCAACAAGTCATTAGCAAGTAAACAGTCCGTTTATGTTTTGCCAATGCAATACCAGTTTGGTACACATAGAACCTGAAGATGTTTACTCAATTCAACAAATGTTATGGTACATGTAAAATATAAATCTTGACATAAATTCCAGGCCAACACCAAGTTTTTGTTATTGTTGTTTTAGCAAAACAACATTCAATTGTCCCATGATTTTCCTAAAAGGGGACAAATGGAAGCATCTAGCATACACTTACAAGTTAACTTCTACTACTTCGTACTTCCTACAGTCAATTGCTAACTATTACAGGAAGGCCTATTACAGGCAGATATGGACACTGTTGAGGCCATTTCCTGGGAAGAACCAGTACTTGGTATCTATGGAGGAGATAATGCTAACGCTCCGCGAGTAGGAAGCGAACCCACGAACTCCCGATCGCTAGGTGGACACCTTATCCACTAAACCACCGCACTCTCATTCAGCAATATTTATAATAATAATAATAATAATAATAATAAATATATAAGAGAAATATGCCAATCTGTCAACAAAGTACAGAATCAAAACTGCACAGAACCAAGCTGCTATAACAGTATTTCAATTGTTTACATGATCTTGTAAATAAGTAATAAATAACCATACTCATAATACTCATGCCTTTCCCCAGGCTATTTAAGCTTTAATTTATTACATTTTCTCACCACTTTGTGTTGCTGTAATTCTTCAATATCATGAAAGACATTAAAATAAAAAGATTCAACAGCTTTTTAAAAGCTGATTAGTTTAAATAGATTTTTTCAATTATTGCACTTTCTGAAATACAGTAACATTTGATTACCGGTAAGTGCCTAAAATTAAACAAATTCAAAGGGGTAACCCAGTAACCGGTGAATCACACATATTTGTCCCTGTGCCTTAGTAAATTCAATATCATTTATTCAGGATACTCAGAAGGTTCAGCAATGCATCAAAGTACACACATGATTTTTTGAGTCTTTTTTCAATCTAAACAACATTAAATATACATGTACATGCAAGCACTTCAGTATACAAATATTCTAGCATTACAATTAGATCTTAACATTTTATCTATAGGAATGCCATTCATTAATTCTATATGAATGGGTACATATTGCACTGATAAATGTAAACATTGATTGCAGAAAAAAGTTTATGCATTAAATAATGACTGTGACAAATCACTAATTTAGATAATAAATGTTGTAAAGACTAATAATGCCTGTTGGTATTTTTGTTTAAAAAACATTAATTTATATTGTGAATAATTTGTATATAGGGCCTGTTGTACCACAAGCTGTTTCAGAATATCAACTTGGTTGGCAATATAAAACTTAAAAATGTCATGATACATGTATATTACATTAAGAATGTGTCTAAATTTAATCTTAATTATTTATCAAAATCAAAGATAACACATGTAACCCAGCTAACCTTTTCAAAGGAAAGTGTAAGAAAATTAGACTGTTTCATGTAAAATTATTACTGATAAGAGATCATGATGAAAATTAACGCCAGGTATTGAATAAAATTAATGTTTTTTTAAGACTTAAGATGCACATTTATTTGCCATGTAACTCAGGGCTTTTTTTCAGCTTTTTTTCTTCTGATTTTATAGCCGTAATTCGGCCATATTCCCGATGGAAAAACATATCCTTTTTTCCAGTTCCAGTAAAAAATAATCTCAAATGATACCATAGTTTTAATAGTTTTAATTTTAAAAAAATTAGAAAACTTATACCCGGTAGTATTTTCTCAATTTTTGTTGAATTAAAGCTTGAATATCCAGTTTCATGGGTAAAAACAGCAGTATTGTCATGACCCCATGTTGACATTTTTATTAAATAGGTCACGAGTACATGTTTGTTTTTATGACCACTTTTTACTCTATGTCAAGTGTAATTTCTTATTGCATTCAAAACTAAACATCTTATTATCAATATCTACTATGCTTAATTTACCGTTTGTATGGTTCATATCCGTGTAAAATCCATTTTTGTTGGTCACTACAATCACATGTTTGGATAGACGCCATATTTAAAGGAAGTGACTTTTGACCTTTTTGTTGAATTATGGGTAGTGTACATTGACGACCTCTGTCAAACATGTCAGCAGACGGTTTTATCTTGCATTTTCGCAGTACATATCTTCATCATGCGGAGGTTTGATTTTTATCATATAATTACAGTCATGTGTATTTTTATGTTCTAAACCTTATTATTATACTTAAAGAAACATTTCCAGTCATTTTAATGAAGTTTTTATTGTTTAAACTTAAGGCGGTAACTCTGTTTATTTTTGAGGTGATCGGTTACGCTCGGAAGATGCGCGGATGATGCGCGGTTGAGTGATTGCTCGGATTAATGTAAGGACCGCGCAAGGCTCGGACCTGCTCGGAGCCTGAGTATATAAGCTCTGTTTTTTTCACAGTCAGGGACTCTGATTTTTTTGGAATTAAAGGCACATTCTCATTACTAAATTTTTCTCCAATAAATATTATTTTTTAGGCATTTTCATTAAAAGTAAGTTAGAAACATTTTTCATATTTTTGCATATAATACTGTTTTTGAATAAGATTTAAGACTAAGGTATGGGGATATTTTATCGTACAGTTTTAAGACTGATCGAGCATTGTAAATGTGAGTTTGAGAATTGTATTATTTATGATAAATTGTTGAATGCATTGATGTACTATTGATGCAAGTTAGTTGGAATAAAGATTTGTTGAACTTTATTTAGTTGTTGATTATACTTATTATTTGAGAGTCATAAAAAGACTCAGGCTATTATCTTCAGTTTATTTTAACAGAGTCCATTTTATTTAAAATGTTTAAATACAACTTAATGAAAGAAAAGTTGGTTTGACACCAAGAGTAGGCCCGCTATCACATTGAAATAAGGAAAAGAAAAAGAAGAACCGCTCGGCTCGTTACATATTTATGGTGGCAGCGGTGGGATAAAGTAACATCTTTATTCCAGTGATCGAATTCACACCTCAAACGAAAATGTCCGATACTGACACAGATCAAGAAAATGAAGTTTTCTTCAGGAATGAATTACGACAAAGGGAAAGACCAACTAGTCATCAAGATGAGAACCAAGTCCATGAAGAACAAGAACCTACTGAACAGGATGATCAATGGTTAAGGGCAGCGTTTGGAAAATTAGTACACATGTAAGGCCAAATGGTTGAAACACTAGAAGGAGTCAAAAAGATGATATCAAACATTCAAAGGCAAAATGAAAGTACAGTTCTTGCACATAATAGCAACATTCAGCAACAAAATGATCTCCCCTCTCTTCCTAGAAACAATAATTTTGCAGGAGAACCTGCCATACAGCACAACATGTTACCTAGGTCAAGCATAAACTACTCCAATCATAAATGCAATAACAGCACTAAAATTCCACCTTTCAATGGGAAGGATGAATGCAAAGTATGGTTCAACCGATTTGAAACTATTGCAAATAGACAAGGTTGGAATGATGAAGAAAAGCTAGACATTCTTCTACCAAAACTACAAGGATCATCAGGGGAATTTGTTTTCACACAACTACACAGAGAGACCTTCGATAATTATGATGAACTAGTAAGGGGAAATCAACAATAGATTCAGAATAATAGAAACTCCGAGAACGTTTGCAGCCAAATTTAGTCAAAGAGACCAGAAACAAAATGAAACAGCAGAAGAATACGCCGCTGAACTCAAGAGGCTGTATGATCGAGCGCACACGCGTCGGGATGGAGCAACGAGAAAAGAAGATTTGGTAAGAAGGTTCCTTGACGGACTGTGAGATGAAGATGTAAGGTGGGAAGTAGAGTATGTGAAAGAGCACAGGGATATCGATGAGGCAGTTTATCACGTAGTTAACTACATTCAAACAAGGAAGCGTAATCAAGTAGGCTCTAATCGGAGACAACGACCCGTGCGCAGGACAGGTGGCACAGAGACAGATGAAGCAGACAGTGAAAATGAAAGCGATTCCGATACAGTTGAGTATGCATTCAGGGTGCCAAACAAGAGACAACTCAAGCGTAGTGAAAAGACTGAAACCAAGAGAAAAGAGAATCAAACAGTAAGGAAAACAAGTGTCAATCAGGCTCAGACCAAAACAGAGGTCAAGGAAGATGTGATACAAGCTTTGATACAGAAAATAGAAAAACTAAGCAAGAAGGTGGAGACGGTAAATAATAAATCGACAAAAGATGACAACTGCAGAAGCTTTGTGAGATGTTACAACTGCAACGGAGAGAACCACTTTGCAAGAGAGTGTCCAAATAAACATCAGCAAGTAAACAGACCATTATACCACAATTTTGACCCTAACAACAGAAATAACCTCTACCCAGACCCGAAACAAAGCAATCAGCCATTGAACCCAAATGCGCAGACTTTTCAACAACCTTTAAACTACAAAGGACCCAACCAAATGGCCGGGGGAAGGTCACAATAGAAGAAAAGAGGGGAGAAGAAAGAAAAAAAAAGAAAGAAAAAAAAGAAAAATAGAAAAAGAAGAGGAAAGAAAAGAAGAAGAAAAAAAAACTCAAGATGAATAAGGAATAATGTGATTTTGAAAGTTCATAACAAATTGATGTTCAATTAATTGACATATTTGTACTGTATATAGGTCATTGCTAAATATTGGTTCTACAAATTTCATGCGAGTTTACAGATGCGATGTAAAGTACAAGATTTTTGTTGTTGTTGTTCAACTTGCCATTTCATTGATGTCATTTACAATGAAGTTTCTTCATAATCACATGAAGATATCGATAAATGCCAGTTTGTGATGGAAACGTCTTTTCCTATTCTGATGTGTACATCAGGAGATATGTGTTTGCTGCAATTATATTATGTTATTGCGCTATTGATTATGTTTTACTGCTGTAAACAATGCTCTATCAGATGTTAATACTTGCATATATGGGACTAGTACTTCAAAATATAAATGAGGTGAAGCTGTTATGAAGGCACTTGTGAAAAGTAGAAAAACAAGAATCCTGTGATACAATGATGTTTGGCGAGATAAATAGGGAAATTGTATATGTTTGTGGAAAAGAACAGTATGGCGGAGAGCAGTATGAGAGTAATACAGTTTGGGCATTAATAGTACAAGGAGTAGTCGACAGGATGTTTGCTGGTGCAAACGGGGTGAGAAAATTGCAAGGAGTACAGAGTGAGTGAGAGAGAGAAGAGAAAGGACTTAAAGAGCGAGCAACTATTTCGTCCAGATACTGCATATGTAACAGATTTAATGCAAAACGCTAGTACACGTTGGTAATTTTTTTTTAAATCTTCTGTTTTAGAATAATGGAAGAGCAGACAAAGTCGGGCCACGGTTGAAGCGACTGGAAACGCTACCAGTGCCTTCGATGCTATCATGTGAATGGGGAAGAGAAAGTTGGTCCTCGCTACAGAATCGTGGACCATTTCCTGCGGCAGCACCTTTCACTGGATCAGGCGCCATTCCATTGTAAGCTCTGCCTGTTCTGCTGCTTCCAGCTTGAGGATTTACAGCGACATGTCACCAATTTCCCTCGACACAGGATGTTGCTACGAGAGAAGGGGGTGGAGGATAGCGAAAGCTACCTTGTAAGGAATCCAAACCCATACACAGTAGGACCTTGGGATGTTGCTCCAGTGGCTGAAGACACGCTGTCGCGGGCAGTGGAAATCACATTCCCTGACGGATTGGACTTTCTGGACAACATGATAGAGGCACAGCCATGTATGCCAGGACCTTACACCCCTGAAACATCAGCAGCAAGGCTGGGAACACCAAGGCCAAAGGCGAGTACGCCATCATTAGTACACCACGCAGCACCATCTCCAGCAATCCTGGACAGCCTCCCAGCTATCGGGGAGTGCAGACAGCTGAAGGGGAACAAATCAGATGCCTCCTCCTCATCGTCATCATCCTCTTCAAGCAAGACTTCATGCGAAGGCTGTCGTCAAATAATGAAGGAGATGGAAAGCATTAAGGGCATGCTGCAAGGTATTAAAGGCCAGCTCGAGACACAGGGCACCACAAACCAGCAGTTGGCCATGACCATGGTCAATCTTGCGGGAGCCATCACATCTATGCGTGCACAGCCTGTCCAGATGTCTCATGTCGTTCCCGTGACAAAGCCTACAATGCAGACAGAGGCCCCACATCGGAGAGTAGAAGAAGGAATCAGGGAGCGCGGTCGTCATCAGGACCATAAAGAAAACAGGCGGCCACAGTGGCACAAAGAGAATAGCAACCACTATTACCGCCGGGATCGCAGTCCATTGCACAGAAAATAGAAGATTATATAATGATGTTAATGAACATTTATCACATAGTTTATTGTTTTATCACAGTCAGTGTAATTCACAATTAAATAGCTAAATAGTATCACAGTAATTTATAAATAATGATGAAACTTAACTTTGTAAATTTTATCACAGACATTGCTATATACTACACTAATATCTTATGTATTTGGATCCTGTGCTATAAATAAGTGATCACTTTTATATCTAGAAGATAATAAGTATTGTAATTGTATTGTGAATTTAAAGATGCTTAAATGAAAATCCAGTTGTTTTTAAAGTGCACAAAGTTGGTGCTGACATTTTGTAAATATTTTAAAGATGTTGGACTTTGTTGTTAAAGTTTAAAGATTGTTATATATATATGTGTGTGTAACCATCAGTTTAAATGTTTTTAGGGATTAAAGAGGGACCTTTAATGTTAAGGAGGGGGTAATGTCATGACCCCATGTTGACATTTTTATTAAATAGGTCACGAGTACATGTTTGTTTTTATGACCATGTTTTACATTTTAACTCTATGTCAAGTGTAATTTATTATTGCATTCAAAACTAAACATCTTATTATCAATATCTACTATGCTTAATTTACCGTTTGTATGGTTCATATCCGTGTAAAATCCATTTTTGTTGGTCACTACAATCACATGTTTGGATAGACGCCATATTTAAAGGAAGTGACTTTTGACCTTTTTGTTGAATTATGGGTAGTATACATTGACGACCTCTGTCAAACTTGTCAGCAGACGGTTTTATCTTGCATTTTCGCAGTACATTTCTTCATCATGCGGAGGTTTGATTTTTATCATATAATTACAGTCATGTGTATTTTTATGTTCTAAACCTTATTATTATACTTAAAGAAACATTTCCAGTCATTTTAATGAAGTTTTTATTGTTTAAACTTAAGGCGGTAACTCTGTTTATTTTTGAGGTGATCGGTTACGCTCGGAGGATGCGCGGATGATGCGTGGTTGAGTGATTGCTCGGATTAATGTTAGGACCGCGCAAGGCTCGGACCTGCTCGGAGCCTGAGTATATAAGCTCTGTTTTTTTCACAGTCAGGGACTCTGATTTTTTTGGAATTAAAGGCACATTCTCATTACTAAATTTTACTCCAATAAATATTATTGTTTAGGCATTTTCATTAAAAGTAAGTTAGAAACATTTTTCATATTTTTGCATATAATAGAGTTTTTGAATAAGATTTAAGACTAAGGTATAGGGATATTTTATCGTACAGTTTTAAGACTGATCGAGCATTGTAAATGTAAGTTTGAGAATTGTATTATTTATGATAAATTGTTGAATGCATTGATGTACTATTGATGCAAGTAAGTTGGAATAAAGATTTGTTGAACTTTATTTAGTTGTTTATTATACTTATTATTTGAGAGTCATCAAAAGACTCAGGCTATTATCTTCAGTTTATTTTAACAGAGTCCATTTTATTTAAAATGTTTAAATACAACTTAATGAAAGAAAAGTTGGTTTGACACTAAGAGTAGGCCCGCTATTACATTGAAATAAGGAAAAGAAAAAGAAGAACCGCTCGGCTCGTTACATATTTAATTTTCTTATGGTTTATTTTGTGGATGTTTTCACAAACTGAAGTTGTTTTTAATGGTAATAGGAAGTTGATACTGATATTTACATTATCAAATAAAATATTCAGGATCATTGCTTTATTGATGTATTTACAATAAAATCTTTGATTTCAGGCATATTTGATATTTATAAACTAGTCAATACAATTTAAAACCATTGCAATAATTGAAATGAAACAACAAAATGAATATTATCAATAAATGTTTTGTTGCCATAACATCATCTTCTTGAGCCCCTGCTGGGATTTGAGCCCAGTTCTCTTCCCAATTGGGTTGACTGGAAAGTATTCTCTCTTGAAATACAAGGGCAGGAATGAAGAATACAGCAACGTTAAGTATTTCATTTATCATATTTTATTATATCTTTAAGTGGCAATACGACCTAGAACTGCAGTTTAAAGATTTATAGTTTTAAGCATTGTGAACAGAAACAAACATTTTCTATTCTACATGTAGGTTAGAAAACATAGGTGGATCCAAGGGGAGGCAGACGCGGTCTACGCCCGCCCCCCCCCCCTCTAAATCGCCAAATTAAAGTCAATTCATTTGATGTTTCACACTTAACTAGATCTAAATCACCTATTTAAACTCATTGTTCTTCTTATTATTTTTGTACACAACATTTCCCACCAATCACAGACAATCGCTAAATGTTTTAACTTTAGACTCTCTTTCGCCCGGTTTTTCAATATAAAGAAGTGAAATTCCAGCTGCTGGAGCAGTATTGAATTTTCATTCAAAACAATTAATTGGTCCTTTATTTAAGGCAAGTGACCGATTGCCCAAACAGTACAAAACAGCACAATACAGCACAATACAAACCAACATAAACACAAAATATGAATAAAGCTGGGGTCACCGCCTTGGAACGGTCAATGCAAAGCATTGGGGGTTTAAACCTGGTTATAGAGCGCTCATCCTCACACTTGGCCCAGCAATATTCATAATACATTTAAGTTTAAATAAAATTTAACGTCATAGCATTGTAACTCAAATTAAACAATAATAAAAGGGAATTAAAACGCATTCAATTTAATTACTATTTAATTACTCATTTGCATTGAAGATACAAGAGTAACAGAGTTACAACTTTTTGACGAACGATCAAATAAAACTATTAACAATTGTCAACTACATTCCTTCTTTATAGAAACAGATTTGAGAATATAGCATCATTGAGTTAATATCTCAGATAATCATCGCGCAAATACAGGAAGAAGCAGCAATAATGGGTGTAAAAATTCCATATTACATAGCTTGGTTGTTTATGTGACTGCTAAAAAAATAAAAATAATTAAATCAAACAAGAAACGCCTATCAGAGAGAAAATATAAATAAAATGGAACGTTATAAACCCAATGACCTATGCATGTAGATTACAACTGGGAAAGTCGGTCGTATGACGTCACAAAAATCCATAATGACATAATGACGTGAAGAATTCCAGGGACAGTACTAAATAAAAATATTAATGGGGCTGTGCTACTAATAAAACAAGTTTAGGTTATCTAATATTAAGAAGCAAATGAATAAAAATGGTAATTCCATTAAAGCGACATTATTGGAATCAAACAGTATATAGGTGTTTTGACAACTGAAGACAGAAATGATTTGATGTACGATTTGAGTCCAAATGTAGTTTTCATGCAGATTTGTTCATACGACACACTGACACAATTTTATTCAACAGTGAAAAACGCCTATAATGTAGTTTTTATGCAGATTTGTTCATACGACACAATGACACAATTTTATTCAACAGTGAAAAATGCCTATAATATCACTAATGATTCCTAATTATAAGGCAAGAAAGATATAGTGAATCGAAAACCATCAAACACGTGTTTTTAAGTACATAAGTATCGTATCCTTTTGATAAAAACAAGTTAATTAAATTGAAAAGTTTAATATGAACATTTGGTTTAACATATTTTAATTTGCGGACACGCTTCAAAACATCTCCGTAAAATAATGGATGGGAGATTCCATTATTTAAATGCCATTTTAAAGAAACATTATATTTTGAAATTAAATCACCATACTTAGAGTAAAATCTAGCAAATTTATTTCTTAGGTTATGATACAAAAAGCCTTGTTTCAGCAATTTTTTAGTTAATATTAGATAACGATCATTAAAATCTTTAATACACGAACATGCTCTGGCATAACGTACCAACTGCGAAATGTAAATACCATAGGAAGGTCCTTTAGGGATATTGCCATCTAGAAACGGAAAATTCACAATTTCAAAGTTAAAATCGTCCCGTTTGTCGTATAAACTAGTTTTGATCAAATTATTATTAATAGTTTAATGTAAGTCTAAATACGCAGCGTCTGTATTGGATAAACACGATCTATTTAAGACAAGTTCTTTTGGGTAGATTTTGTGAATATATTGTTCAAATAATGGATTATCTAAATTAAGTATGTCATCAATGTACCTACTAGTAAGGTTAAACAATTAATCAAATCTACTTGCTTAGTTTTAGATAATTCTAACATAAATTCGCTTTCATAACAATATAAAAAAGGTCAGCTAGAAGTGGCGCACAATTAGTTCCCATAGGAACGCCAATAATTTGTTTAAATATTTTACCATTAAATTCAACAAACAAGTTATCCAAAAGAAAAGTAAGTGCTGCACAAAAGTCAAGACCAGTCCAAATGATGTAATTATCTAATATCTGATTAGTAAAAAAAGCTGTTGTAGTGTTTAAAGCTAGATACAAACACTTCTCTCTAGCAAAAGTTTTTTCAATCAAAGAAACAAGTTTGGATTTTATTAAAGCGTGAGGAAGCGTTGTATATAGTGTAGAAAAATCATAAGTACTTACCTGTGACACCTTATATTTTTTATTTTCAATTTTATCAATAACTTCTAAGGTGTTTTTTATTTACCAAAATAGGTTAATATTACTATTTTCAGAAACTTTATTATAAAATTTAGCTATATGATATCTAATAGCACTCAATGCAGATGTAAGGTACACTGATAATTGTTTGGTGGTACAAGACACTGAATTAGCGATAAAACGACTTTTATATGGCGTCTTATGTAATTTAGGTATCCAGTAAAGTGATGGCAATTTCTTGTCAGTAATATTGACTATTACATTTAACTTTATGCATTGGGCAATATGGTCGGTAATAATTTCATTAGGTTGCTTATTGTACTCACAATATGATGTAGTTTGTGAAAGTTCTTGTGAAATAGTTTGAACATAAAACACTCGCCATATTATTATAACATTATTAGCAGCCTTATCAGCAGGAACTAAGACGAATTTAGATTTTAAGTCTTCAAGCAATTTACAGAGATTTTGTTTATTAAATTTAGGTGAATGTGGTATGGCCAAAGGATGTGTATCATAAAAACATATTTTATTCATGACCATACTAAATATTTTTGTTTTCCAATCATTGAGTGCAGTAATTTCAGCATTTTCCTTCCTGCACCATTTAGTGCAATAATCATGTAAGGATGTTACGATATTCTTACTACAGTCATCAAAATCAACAGGAATAGGCAGTCTGTACTTAGGGCCTCTGCGTAGCAAATTTCTAAGGTTTTTATTTTGAATGAAATTACGGTCCCCAGTAATAACATGTCCAACTGGACCATATATATATTTTGAACAAGTACAGTCACATAATGTAGGACAATTTCTTATTACATTTATATCTGTGGAAATAGAATTATAATTAAAAACGATACTTCTTACAGGTTTACTATATTTGTAGCAAATAAGTGGTGATTCAGTATTGCGGAAATAAAGGGGAATCAACCGACGTACATTTTTATCATTGAATATTTTAGGAAGGTCAATTAAATCAAGACCTTTGTTACAAAACTCAATTTTGATACGATTTCGAGTTTTGTTAAGTACATTTTCAATAAAAGGTTTAAGATAAAAGTCAGTGAAAGATTCAATAATACAAGCACATTCATATAGAGGGTCAGATTGAAGTAAAATAAGTTTACATTCCTTATCAATATGCGCCAACGAAGAAACAGAAAGAGAGCAAAGTGCACTTAGCAATTTATGTTTACCCCCATTTTGTAATAATGTGTAGCAATCATTTAAAGAAAGCAGACGTTTAAATTTACGCCTTAAGTTACCATTTTTCCTAATGCCATGTGAACGTTTATTTCTTAGACGTTTACTAAACAGAGAAAATGAATTAATCGATTTATTTTTAGAAATTGTTCCGACATTTAGAATATTATCATTTAATCCAAGTGGGTAAGCTGATTGCAAACGTTTAATCCATTCAAATTCTGACATGCACCTTGCTTTTAATTGGCACTGATTTGAAGTACTATTATAAAAAATAAGTTGCTCCACAGGTTGAATTGAAATATTTGTTACGCTATGACCCGTTTTATTAAAGTGCTGGTAAATGAAGTTAAACAATTTATTGTTATTTTTAATTTTAAAAAAATGTTCTCTAAAACGTGTTTTAAGTGATCTTCCCGTCTGCCCAACGTATTGCGCACCACAACAGGGTACATTTCAAGTAATAACATAAACCACATGCATAAAATTTCATGAGACATCGGATTTAATATTAACAGAAAAATTGCGGTTATTAACCGATGAAAGAATAAAAGAGGACATATTTAAAAACTTGCAACATAAACACTTCCTGGAGTTGCACTTATTTATTGTAGGATACCGATTACACGGAGCTAAATTACGCTGCGAACAAGAACCCAGCCGCATTGTACCTCCAATGAAAGATGTTCGAAGTAAACTTAATTTGACTTTAGGTTTAGAAAAAAGTAATTGTCTATAATTTAACGGCAAATGAATACTACGTGTAATCGGAATTCTCAACGGTGAGAGAACAACTTTCGTTTTTTTTGTAATCAATCTGTCCATAGGTTATTTATTTGGCGAAACCACCAATCTTATAATCACATTAATACACATTGCCAAGTCAACATACATAAAAGAGTAAGAGGCAGCTTGTCAGATAATGGTCTGTAAAAATTCAGTATAACCTGCAGAACTCTCAATGGTGGCAGTTCCAAATTATCAGGTTAATTAACGGTAACCATTAATAGTGATCACGTAATTAACTACATGTTTTATTGTACACATGTATCTAATAGCATGATCATAGGCACTGGCCCTGATAGCGAGGGGTAGAGATTCGAGTTTCGGCTGTACCATTCACCCATCCTGCAACATTTGGTGCCCAATAAGGGTTGTTCGTGGTTTCAATGGATCAGGTTTACAATGATCCCTGTTACTTGAATTCTCAACAAATTCCAGCTTGGCAGAGGAGAATGTCAGTGCACGTCAGTGTCAGTGATTGTTACTCAAGGCCGAAAGGGGAGATGTTTTGTGGCTTCCTGATTAACTCAATCAGAAGAGCAAGAGGTCCCAGATTTAAATTCAGGACTTGCTGCAAAATTTTCTCATCTTGTGTCAGTTAAACATAAAATACTTTAGTATATTTACAATGCACACTATTAATTGTGTACAGTAAAGCATTAAAAGCAATATATTGAACACGCACAGAAGTAGCATTTCTCAAATCATTAATAGTGCTTGGTAAGTATTAAACAGCATTAAATAAAGTTGACAAGCAATATTTCAGCAATACACATGCACATTTGTAAATGTGATAATTTATCTACATACAATGATACAGTAAGCATATCAAAAATAATTATTATCTAATTACTTTTTTGCAAAAGATTATGCTTTTCCAACATGCAGACTTACGATATATTTCAATAGACAGCTATTTCATTGGATTGCACATTTAACATAAACACACACGATATGAAACTGTAATTGTGTTTGTAGACAAGCTTTTCATCACCCGTTCGGCTAGCTAAAGAAACTTCAGCGTACAGTTTATATAGTATTGACATACCTGTACGCTGAAGCCAACCCCGTATCGAAAGTCAACCAGAGTCGTTACATATTTATGTCACGCTTTAAATCAAAGAAAGCTCATTTTCTTGGATACATTTCTACGTATATTGGTGAATGAATATAAATTACTGCATCGGGGAATATTTTAAGGTTCAAAAGCTTCAAATGCACCTTACAATAGATGAAAATAACTCTAATCAGTCTGAAATCCACAATTTTGACGCCATTGTCGCTTTGTCACGTGACGAGTTTTCATTTGGATACTTTCGGATCGACCTTGACATTTTTTGCTAAAATTGTAAACATTACTTTCGTTTTCTGAAATCTATTATTTGTGATTAACAACTTACGTCTGGTGGATTATAAGACTGATTTCAGTGTGAATCAGGTAGGTTTAAATAAAATTTACCTTGAGTTTGTATTTACACTACAATTTGTTTACAAAACAAGCCAGAATCATCTAAAATACCGGGAAATGTCATTCTGAATTTGAAAACACTTGAGCACATGGTATGTTACTAAAAATAGAAATAACGTCATATGACCGTGAAATCTCGGGATATTCGCATTTCAAGAAAGTCTGTCACATCGCTGTTTTTCTCGATATGTAAGAGCAGAATAGATAAATTTTAAATGTTTAAGATAGTATTTTGTGAAAGAATATATCAGTTAAATGTGAAAAATGTCAATCTTTCCGATCAAGTGTTTGATTTGGGCCAATAACTGCATTTAAAAGCTGTTTTGGACCGGTCTTTGTTAACTGCCAACTTTTCGGGAATTTCTGGTTGACTTTCCTATGGGGTTGGTCCATAACTATAAAGTCGCGCCTGTCAAAAATCATGAAAAGCGACATTTAAAGTTATGGTAGCCAGAACAACAGTTCGGCCTGTGTTTACGTTTTAGCGGCAGTAATGCTATCTGCGTAAATAGGAATGAAAATAGTTCTCATAACTGTAATTAAATATCTTGATAAATTAACAATATATGCAGTTTTTAAATGTAATGACTTACAAATATTATGCCTGGTGTCCTAGATATTTCCATGAAAGAGCGTACATTACTTTGATGTGTGTTGCCAAGATTCCTGGCAGAGATGTATGTTGAGGCACGAACGACAACTCTGCTAGGAGAATGGCTCAGACTACTGTAAACGTAATGGTTGCATTGATGAAATATTGCATCCAAGTTTCGTAAATACATTTTAGACACTTTCTTATGAGATAATGATGAAACATTTATAAATTAAATAATTTTATATTCAATGTCTATTTATTACTAGTGTATTTTGCTTTGACTAGAAGAACGCACAAGGATTTCAAAGTTTGTAAAGGATTTCAGAGTATGTCAATTCAATGTCAATATGTGCGTATTGTGACAGTGCAGATTCAACAACATCATGCCTTACTACCTGACTTATACAAATATAAATATTACCGTTATTTATTAATTATTAATGATAGTTATGCAAAACATCCAGGAGAGTTACATATTGCAATTCAACTAATATAAATAGCCAAGTGATACGATATAAATAAATAACACCTCATCAGAAAAAGATGTAGAATTTTGGACTTCCAACTTTATCAGGTAGTGAAAGTTTGTTACAAGTTTGTATTTCCAAGAAAACCTTATAAAGATATGAACAGTATAATGAGTGCAAATATTCTGCTGTGATAATTTATAAAAGTGTTATGTCGAAATAAACAAAAATCGAATCTAAGTTTCCAAATGTTTTAGTTCCAGGTGAATCACTTAAAAGATGAGGTTAAATGTTAGAATGTTAAGTATAAAACATAACTCACTAACTAGACTAAATCATGAAATAAAACCAAGTCTTACTTCGTCAGACGTGCCATGGAGTTCCAGTGTCCCCTTAGATGTTGTGGCTAATGTATCAATTTTCTGGATCTTTCTGGCAGGACGTTTTCCTTAACCCTTCTGTATACTTGAATCCTGAGAGTAACAAATGAAAACATCACGCATTTGATAAAAACCAAGTGATACAGAAAATCTAATAAATTATAGCAAAAGAGTAAGCTATTAGAAGGAGTATGTTTGTGTTGTTAAGTGAAAACCTGTCTTGAGTGGCATAACCCTAAAATGACAAAAACATGATGTCAATGTCATGACATAATCACATGAGTTATAGTGCATTTCTTGATTTACTACATGTTATGTGCAACAAAAGCCTTCATCCAAGGATTTCGGACCTAAATATTGTGAATCAAAGCAAACATTCCGACTTTACTGAGCCAAGGCATAGTCTAGGTCACTGTTCAACTCTCAGGCCTTCACAATAATAGTTCTAACTTGTAAATCATAATGGGTTATAGTCAAACCTGCATTTATCAACACAGGGCTGACAAGGGTGATATTATTATTTCTTCTTAGTTCGGCTGGTCACAAATATATATACATAATTCACTATACCCCTCCGGTTGACCAGGTGGGAGAATTTATCATATAATTGGCGCATAATTAAAATGTCTACACACAACATCATTAACATGAACTTACTGAATATGTGTCCTGAGAGTACAACAACATTCTCTTAGATGGCTTTCTCACACGTTTACTTCTCATCTCTCCCTCTTCTTTGGCCTAATTAAAAAAAACATAAAAAAACACTGACTTATTTGAGCTTTAGGAACTGGGTACGGATTTACTAGTGGATGAATCCACTGGCTTCTATTAGCAGATTTAAAAGTTAATGAAAAACGTATATTGCAAAATAAACTACAAAAAAATCAAAACGAGAAAATCATAAAATCAAAACACGTAAAATTGATTCTCATTTTCATGCATTGGAGTCGTCGACGATTGTCTATTTGTAGACAAGCGACATTAAGCATCGAATTGCAAGGTAAAGACAAACAATCCTCTACCATTTAACGGCAGATAAACGCATCTTGTTGAATTAAATAAAATGATTACAATCAGATCGGAATCTTAATAAATTATATTTTATTAAATCAATGAAACCATATTTTCTTACCGGTTCGCGTATTGTCGATTTCAAAGCCTTCGCCATTTTCTTTGTTCCGTTTGTGTCTGAATCACGTGACACGAAGCGCGAAATAAAAATGGAAAGGGATTTCCCAAGGTAGACGCAAAAGTCGTAATTCAATTTGGCTGTTGCTCTTTAGTTTTGTAGTTTTAAGCAAAAGGTTGAGTTGGGTATGGTTCAAATTATCGAATGTTATTGATTAAGATGAATATAATGGCCTGCTAAATTCAGGAAACTGATCCATTGGACGGCCTCTTTAATTTAACCGTGTCGGTTTGCAAACTTCTCTTTTCGATCTTGTTTTCTTTCTAACAGTGTCTTGTACACTTCCTCTCCCCGGTTTGTTTCTGGTTGTGCTCAATTTCACACTAGAACTTTTCCCTGATTCGGCGTTATTGATGTTTTTGCCACAGTCTTTGTTGGCGCTTTGGGTGCATGTATGTACACGTCATTGTTTGTGGTGATAATGTGTGGTTATTTCTTCTTCGTTTTCATTAGCATATACATCATATTCGCGCCCCAATTCGCCTGCCTTAAAGATATGTGATCGCGGGTACTCGGGCGGTTTCACGTACTCTGCAGGTTTCCAGCCTGACGAGGTTTTATTTCTTACTGCCTCCCCAGGCTGAAGATTGTCCTTCTCTTAGCGTGTTAGTCGTAGTAGAATCTTGTTTTGTTTTTTTTCACGAAATTCTAGAACCTTCGGTGCGACAGTTTCACCATTTGTTTCGGGTTGTGGGAATGTTTGTTTCATATGAATAAGTGATTTTACGCGTCGCCCCATCAAACGTTGCATCAATGATCCGAGATCCGATGTTGTCGAATGGTGTGTTTCTTAGTTCTTACAGGGCTAAGTAGATTTCGTCGCCTGTTTTGTTACACCTTTAATAAGATTTTTCGTTTTACGGCTTGTAGAGCCTTTATGGCAAGGTCGTTTGTTTGTTGGGGCAAAGGCGATGACGTAATATGGCTGATGCGATATTTTTTCGACGAATTCTCGGAACTTAGTACTGGTGAGCTACTATGGACCATTGTCCGCGATGATTGTTTCCATTATTCCATCACGAGCCACGCTTTACTTGATGTTATTTAAGATGGTGCTTATTCGAGTGTCTCTTTGCAATGGCCAACATTCCCAAGAGTGCCGGACCGTCGGAACTCACCGACGTTTTTAAGAAAGGTCCGATTGAAAATGTTATGTTGCCGGTCCGTGTGTCCTGGTAATTAATTTAAGAGCAAAGGTTTCTTTATTTCATAGAATTAAAGACTGAAAATAAAAAGAGAGCTAAAATAAAATATGGGCAGTAAAAAGTCATTAGTACTTTTTGTTAACATTCACTAAATGTTACTGCGCATACGCACCGAACATTTCCTCCTAACCGAGTAAATATGTCAATAGCTTTTGCATTGAAATGAAAACCCGTTCTGCATCTCAGATCGTTGTAATTGGGGTATTAACAGTTCGTTCCCAATCAAATATACGCTTAATAGTTCTTTTTCATCGATGTATACATCGCTGTAGCTAGTTTCTTGACAATTGTAGTTGAATTCTTAGTTGTCATATAATTTCGCGACCGGGACATATTTGTCATTTAATTTGTTTTATTTACCGACAATTGCTTTGTGCTTTTAAAATTATATCTGTTAAATTATGTACTTGATATCCCACATGTGTAATGTTGTGTTAGGTAATTCATTGATTCGTAACATGTAAAAATGTGATTTTAATGAGTAAAAATAATTTATTTACATTCTTTAGTCACTGTCACACTCAACTATCAGTATCCCAAAACATTTGTTTTAACAGCAATTTTCTTACTAGTATAAAATTATTGAATTTTCAATTGAGAAATTGCATTGTTTTTACTAATTTTTGGTTGAAATATTTTTCTTTAGAATAATGTGTGTTGTGATTTGTTAGTGTTGATTGTATACGTATGCTCAGTGTTGTGTTTTTTATTTTCCATTCTATTTTTCAAATTATGTCAATACATTCATGTCGATGACGTGATGCTTCGGTCCTATAAATCCAAGTCGGGTCCTGCAAGTTTTTTTAAAGTCCACAATACCGAATGTTGGCTCTGTGAGTACATCTGCACCCTTTCATATACGCAATCGCAGTTCTGCGCACAGATTTCGTGCGCATCACTTAACAGACGTCGTTCGTTACCAATTAAGGAAAGCGATGAATCAACTTCAAACACACATTAAAATTAATGTACCTGAAAGGCAGCTTACGAACGTTATCCTTTGGATGAAACCTAAAAATCACGACGATGTTTCAACACACTATTCTTGCTGACAATTTCATTTTGAAATTTCGAACAGTGTAACCGTGTCCCACCGTGGTCTACCGCGACCTAATCGATAGCGACACTTTTGGTCGACAGCACTACGCCAATTTCCCGATATGGTGGATAGAGCGTACGAAAGAATAACAAAGTAAATAAAAAGCAATTATTTCTTGCTTTAATGGTACCATTGGCATGAGTTTGAGCTTTAGACAGGTACACGTTGATAAGTTTTTGTAGTATCGGTGTTCCTTAGGATTTTCAGTGGTTTTCAAATTTTGCGCCTTTGTACAAAAGACGGCGCGTTGACTTTTTGCAACAATTCCTACTCGGACCTCAAACACGAGCGGACGTCTTATTTTGCGTTGGAGTATTCCCTTGTGCTAAAGATAAGTAAGCGTGAACTGCTTTTGAATATGTAACACCGCCTAATTATAACTAATATTATTTAAGTTTAATAGTTTATTTCAGTCTCACTCTTCATGATATATAATATTCACATATACATTCAATAAAACAATCATGAAAACCTTTCTAAAAAAATATGAGAGACTCAATATTCATGTTAAAATTCTTAGTACATTAGACGAACATTACTATATTGGCAGAGCAGAACAGATGATGGAAGAGAGATAACCCTAAAATCCAATTACAATTTGCTAATTGAGGGCTACCTCCCTTCCCCTCGAATAACTTCGTTATCCAGATGAATGACAGACACTGGCAATGTTAGAGGCAGGTAAACAACCAAGGCCGACAGACCAGGCAGAGATGATAATCAATGCTTATCAACCCGTCCAAGCCAGCAGACAAGGGAGCCCACCCACCACTCACACAGCGGATGTCCACAAATGTTAACTAAGAATGAAAACATACATCATATTTAATATCCAATATATATATATATATTGAAATAGTTATATGTAGATAGACCTTAAATACACGGGGACTATCAATGCCAGCAAATTTGTCTTCTTGTGCAAATATATATTTGGCAAACAGTTAATCTAATTGTATGTATGAGTAGCAAAGATGTACAACATCCGTGGTATTTGGGTTACTATGTATTGTGTGTCTGTATTGACTCACAGAATGTGTTGTGTATGACTAATATAATATAAAAATCAGCAGATTATTTAAGGTCCATCTACCTTTAATACATTTAACCAAAATTTTCTAATATTTAAAATGCTGTTACATTAAAAAAACTTATATGAGACTAAAATTTACAATATCACAGATATAATTAATGTATCCATGTACAAAAGCTGTGTGTTTAAGCCATATTCTGTCAGCATACAGAAACTATGAGATTTGGCCTATATACGTAGTCCAAAAACACTTGACCTTGGCCAGAATATATGATATACAACAATGTTAAAACAAGCAACATTGGACATGGGTACAAGATGACAACAGGTTATATACTATGTTTCATACTTACATATAAAACTAGGAGCAATTGCTAATCATTATTAAAATGAGAAATAATGTGTCTATTAATCTATAAAACACTGGGAAAAACAATACTGGCACTATTGCGCATATTAAAAAATGGATTGAAATTATCAGGTCACTCTCAATCAGATTGGGAGTGATTCGATTAGCAAATACTACTCAGGAGTGATAAAATGTATTTTAGTACATTACAAAACAGTGGCACATTATTTACACATATAAAATTGTCTTCCTTGAAAAATTAAGAAACATGTTTTG
Organism: Dreissena polymorpha; assembly: GCF_020536995.1. Lineage (NCBI taxonomy): Eukaryota > Metazoa > Mollusca > Bivalvia > Myida > Dreissenidae > Dreissena > Dreissena polymorpha. The sequence continues at coordinate 64,033,858 of NC_068361.1, forward strand.
GCAAAAATTCTTATCATATTTTCATTTGTAAATAGGAATTATAACGTGTCAGCATTGCACATATTTCTGAATGAGGGGTTGACATTTATGGCTTTATCAAAGAGAGCAGTTCTTAGGTCATTATACAAATTGCATTCAAGATGAACATGATTTTCATTTACAACTGTATCTATATTGACTTGACTACAAAATACACAAGTACGATTATTGACGGGTAAACCTTCACTCTTCCGGTTTCAAGCCGGAGTAGAGCTAGTCCACATCTGCACTTACAGAGAGCTGATCTATGACTTTTTGGTAAGATCAACATACAGTATTTTTCAATATCATAACAGTTCTTAAATTTACAGTAAGTCATTAATTTATTTCCACCTTTGCCAGAATTACCGCGAGGAGAGTTGATACTATCAAACCAATCATGTTTAAATTGTGTATACATTTCTTGTTCAATACATTTAACAAATATGTGCTTTGATATAGGTCTTGCAATATCTGAGAATTGAAGCAGATATATTTTTCAAGATGTTTACGAACACAATAAAACCAATTTTTACTTCTAGTAGACAATGTGTTGGCCCAGAGTGCTATTCTTTCTTTAGACGACTAGTGTTTGTAGTAATATTGTCCTTTGATATTGCGGTTTATGGTGTAATTGATATACCCACGAAGAGCTAACCGGGAAACACTATAGTATAATGAACCTTAAACACCAGATTTGCAATGTATCATTGTCAAGCAATCGCCCGATTGCTCCGATTTAAGTAGACGTCTGACAACATGTAATAAACCAAGTACAATACCATCAAGGACAACCGGAAAATCTATTTATTCAAATAGATTACACTGTACCTATTAACAATAACATAAACAATAACGGGTTACACACGATCAGATTAAATATGATGGTTGTTATGATGATATATTGCACAGCATAGAGCATGGCAAATATATTTTAGTACGTTTAACTAGAAGATGAAATTAATCATTACTCATCAGTATTAATTTAATTGCTATAAATATGTATTACCTCAAGTTGGACAATGCTATCGATAATGTTACTCCGAGGTTATTTGTACTTCACTCTCGTTTCTACGTAGACGATAAGATAAGCAGTGGCATACATAAGAATGTCTCTATTACATGGAATGTGCACTGGAGTCGACTATCGGCACGTTGCTTTAGCGGTATGTACAATCTATCACCCATTCTCTTATTTTAAGCCTTTCTGTTATTTTAAACTCACGTAAATGCCAGAGCTGGTGTTAGTGTCAAGCGAAATATTTTTTATTAAACGAATTCAATAATTTGAGTGTTTTTTTTACAAACGATTTATAATTTCTGAAATACGATTTTATTTTCAACGTTAATCGTTAAGAAACTATTTAATATCATAAAATTGCTATCGCGTATGCATTCGTATTTAATGATGGGAGTTAATTTCCGGTGGTCTAATGTAAAGGTTACCAATTGTTTTCTGAAAAGCAAAGATCATTTCAAGATGTCATCATTAAATTGACCGTTTGAATTGTCTGGTTGTAGCGTCATTATCTCATGTTAAACAAGTGTTTCTGGTCAAAGACAATCAAAGAAAGATTGTGCAAATATGCGGAAAACATCTTTTAGTAAGGTTACTAATTGTTAAAGAAATATCTAACGATGATCGATAAAGAAGGAGATAAAATAACATTAATATACAAATGTTTTAATCGAATAAACCTTAATATAATGTATCTCATCAGACGTGATTTTCCATTTCAGAAATGAACCTTGTTCTCGTTGGTTGGTTATTTCTTTGCCTTGAGTCAGGTAATAAACAAGTTACAGAAACATTGTTTTTTGCTCTTTTCTGCGTTTCCGTGGTTGTTCATCTATTGCTTTATTATTCAATTATTAATTTGTGCAAATATCTTACTTAACAATGATGTTTAAGCCTTTTAATTGTCAACTCAATACTGAAGAGACACAATGTTGACACCGGTCCCGATATGATTTTTAACCATAAAGCACAGTTCGATTTCACTTTAATTTTATAATAATGTTAAATTGTACTGAGCATACATTGAAATCAATTTTCAGCGGGCGCGCATACTTCCGGTTGGATTACATTTGTTTTAGTCAGTTAGTACAACAGAAACTCTGACAACATACTTACTAGACATATTGACATGACAAGGACGTCATCATTCAATTCACGCCAGTCAGTACCGGTATTTAATGAGAAATGAAAAGGATCGAGGATATCGCAGTTGATCGCATTTTAGGAAAGCAATATAGTGAATACTGTCATTATGCAGCTGATGTAGCACATGCGCTAATAGTTAAAACAAATAAATATTGAACATGTATTAGCGTTTAAGTAATGTATTTGTATTTGTTGTTCTTAATCCACAAGTTTCATCGTTCACATTTCATTTACGTACCTTTATTGCAATAAGATATCAATTGTGTCTTACTTCCATAAGCTCTTGTTAAAAGACCAATCTCTGCAACAATGTATTTTCATGCTTGGTTCTCATTAACTTTTATAGAACTTTTATAGAACTCATACGAGCAAAATATTAATTATTTAGCTACAACGACTGCCACACAATGCTTAAGTTGTGCACCAATGCCGTCCACTATCCAATGTGTTACCACCCAAATCTGTCAAAATGGTCAAGTATGTATTGTTCAGCATATACTGATACTAAAACAGTCATTTGTAAAGTTTTTAAGTGTTTTTATTTTCCCGAAGGAGGGCATATAGTGATCGGACTGTCCGTCTGTCCGTCCATCTATCCGTCACACTTTGCGTTTAGGTTTCGAAAAATGCTCATAACTTCTATGTCGCTTCAGATAGTAATTTCATATTTGGCATGCATGTGTATATGAACAAGGCCTTTCCATATGCACACAAATTTTGACCCCTGCGACCTTGACCTTGAACTTAGGGTCTGCGTTAAGGTTTCGAAATCTGCGTTTAAGTTTCGAAAAAACTCATAACTTCTATCAAGCGTTTATAGTGGGCATACGTCATCCTATGGTGACAGCTCTTGTTGTTTTTCAGATTTGGCATTTTGTTACAGTACCGTGATGTCATGCTTAACGCCAAACAAAATCTGTTGGAATTAATGAAAACTCGCTTTGGCTTTCAGGAATGCTATGCTAAGTACGTGTTGAAACCTGATGGTACCGTAATCTACGAATTCGGTTGCCACTATAGGCAGGTATGGGTAACTCTTGATTTCCACTACCGATTAAACCTGTAGTTTTTTCTTTGTTTATATTTAAATAATGTCTGGAATAGACATACACACGCCTTGAATGAACAATGCATTGACCTATTGAAAACGGTCTACTTTATGGACTGAATCCGTTCAAGACTTAATTGCGGAACTATGAAACAAATTATCATTAAGTAGGCATTATTGTATTTTAATTCTTGATTTTTCAAGTAAGTTACGTATTGCCCCGAATGGATGTTATATATCAAATCAAAGTCCTTGTAATAAATTTAAATGTTTTGTATTTACCATTCTAAACTGTGACCACATGTTTTATTATTATTTTATGATTAATGTCATATTATGTTATTAATTGCCCTGTATTGTAAAAGCAAACGAGCATTAACCTTATTTAAAAAAAACTGGCGCACAAGAATTTCCCCTTTATGATATGTTTGGAGTCTGGTTATTAATCTTTCCTTTATTACAGACATGCCCTGACCAGTTAAATACCCATGCCTTTATTGGCAGGCGAGCGACAGGCGATATCGAATTGTGCTACAAATGTTGTCATGGAGATATGTGTAATCACGGCACTCCTTGTACAGGCATGAGTCAATCGAAATCTAAATATTTTCTAAGCAGTATACCGTCCAACGGAAGTAAAAACAGAAACAACAAACCTTCTTTACTTGTAAAAAGATGTAGATATATTGATTTAACACACATCTTGCCATTAAGTAGAAGACGTTTACAGTGTATTTGCATAAGCATGTGGTTGTTTTTTTTGGCGCTTATTTGCGTCACTACTATTTTAACGACAATACATGATTTCCTGTAAATGTTTTTTAAACACCCAGGTTCGTATCCAGTAGGAATAAACGTAAATTGACAAAAATATGTCCATCTTTCTGATAAATTACGCCTTAATTGCCAATTTGTAAAATAAAACTAAATTTGAAAAGGCATATTAAGGCGTATTAAATCAGGAAAGTTGTTTTGAACGTCAATATACAATAGTTTTATTAATTAACATAAAGAAAATGCAGTCAATTTGTAGAAACAATATTTTAAAATAAGCCTATTAAGGCGGAATAAATTAGAAAATAAAATGTTCTTCGTCGATTTGCCTTAATCCCTACTGTCCACGAAACTTTTTGTAGTTAATTTGTGTTATCGTTTATTTTTGGCGTTGAATTGTTCATTGTGTTGAGTGTTTGCGCGCATTGTTTTTAAGTTCATATTATTAAAAGAATATTCGAAATTCTGACAAAGGGAAATAAGGTTAATATGTGTTTTTTTCAATAAAGAATGTTGCTATATTCTTGTCTTCTTCAGCAACCACAACTTCTGCAAACCCGTGTTCCCCAAGCCCCTGTGTGCGTGGATCATGTTATAAAGGCAGCGGAAACAATCCCACATTCTTCTGCATGTGTCCGAGTGGCTTCAGTGGAATGTACTGTGAAACAGGTTAGCTATCTAAAAACATCAATTTTCATGAAAAAGTATATAGGGGGTGATTTATAACATAATCGTATTCAACAATATAAAGCAAATATCTGTTTTATATATTTGTATCGTTCCAAAATTAAAATCATCCAGACTTTTGAATTCACCAAACGGTTTCTAAGTAACAATAATCGAAACGTATTTCCAAGTCTCAAAACATATTTAATTGATACTACAATTAGAAATCAACCCTTGTTCCCCGAGTCCCTGTGTGCGTGGATCCTGCTTCATTGGAAGCGGAAATAATCCCACATTTTTCTGTTTGTGTCCGAGCGACTTCACCGGGCTGCATTGTGAAACTGGTGAGTCTAACAAAAACATACACAAGCGGTATTTGTTATTATAAAATGGTTATATATTTACTGGAAGTTTAAACTACTAGTATTCGATGCGATGAAATAACAGACGTTTTGTTATTAATTGAAAAGCAAATAAAAGGCTACGCATGTGTTTTCGTTCTCAAATTAAAAGTATTGAGAATGTATATATACGTGTTAAACATATTCGTAGAAAACAATCATTCGTCATTCCTTAAAATAGCGGACAAGCAATAACAATGCTCGAAATACAAACGATTTTAAATTGCTATACCATTGTGAAAACAATTTACAACGTATTTTGACTTTGGTAAGCTTATTGCATTTGTGTTTATAAAAACCAAAGTCGATTTAAATTGTGCGTGTTTAAATGCAACTCGATACCCGAAACTTATTATTTCAGTAATTTCTACAACTTCTGCAAAGACAACAACGATTCAAACAACAACATTGACAGGTATGTATCAAGTTCTTGTTTGTTGTTGACTTATTTGTCACATAGCAAATGCCAAATTTCCCGCAGGACAACGTAACGTTACCTGTTAATATATTCTAGGCGAAATATTTACAAATTAGCTCAAAACACATTAAATACCATCCTCAATTGTCCGACCAAGATTATTATTCGGATTTTGTCTGCTTTTTTCGAGCCTGTCTATTTCGTCCATACTGAATATGTATTTGTCTTAGAAATAAAAAATTGCTATGAAAATTTATTGTAGTTATTTCTAATCTATTCCGTAGAAATGATTGTGCTGTCAAAATGTATAAGTACGTTATATAAAAACAAATATACTTAACAACTAAACTAGTTATTAATCAGGATGGATGTTAAACACACCATGGGCATGCATAATGAGTTATCTTATGGGCAATATTTGGTTTCAGTTCCGACAACTTCTGCAAACCCGTGTTTCCAAAGCCCTTGTGTACGTGGATCATGTTATAAAGGCAGCGGAAACAATCCCACATTCTTCTGCACGTGTCCGAGTGGCTTCACTGGAATGTACTGTGAAACAGGTTAGCTATCTAAAACATCCATTTTAATGAAAAAAATATATAAGCTGGTTGGTAATAAACATTATATTATACAACAATATAAAACAACGGATTACTAGTATTATATCTCAAAATCAAATAAATGTTTGATATATTTGTATCGTCCCAAATTTTAAAGAACATACCTCCTGACTCTTGAATTCATCGAACGGTATCTAAGTAGCAGTTACAATAATCGAAACGTATCTTAAAGTCTCAAAACATATTTAATTGATACTACCATTAGAAATCAACCCGTGTTTTCCGAGTCCCTGCGTGCGTGGGTCCTGCTTCATTGGCAGTGAAAAAAATCGCACATTTTTCTGTTTGTGTCCGAGCGACTTCACCGGACTGCATTGTGAAACGAGTGAGTGCCACAAAAACATACACATGGGATATGGGCTTTTATAAAAATTGAATGGTTGCATGTTAAAAGTTAAAACTATCCGATACGATGAAACAACATACATTTTGTAATTTACTGAAAATCAAATGAAAGGCTAAGCACATGTTTTCGTTCTCAAATCCAAATCGTTGATAATCTGACTATATATATTATATCGACATAGTTGCAGCTACAAATATATGTACATGTTAAACATATTTGTAGAAAACATTCATAAGACATTTCATAGAATAGCTGAGAAGCAATAACAATTCTCGAAATACAACAGTTTTGTAATTGTTATACCACTATGAAAACAATTTACACTGTATTTTGACGTTAGTAAGGATATTGCATTTGTGTTAAAAAAAAAACAAAGCCGATCTAAATTGCGCGTGTTTTAATCCAATGCGATACCTGGAATGTATTGTTTCAGTCATTGCTACAACTTCTGCAAAGACAACAACGATTCAAACAACAACACAGATAGGTATGTATCAAGGTCTTGTTTGTTGTTGACTTAATTGTCAGATATGGAAAAAGCTCAATTTCCAGAAGGGCTACGGAAAGTTGTATGTAAATATATGCTATCGAAATATTTACAAATTAGCTGAAAGAACATTAAATATCCTTCTCAATTGTCCGACCAAAGTTGCTATTTGGATTGTGTCTGCTTTTTTCGAGCTTGTTGATTTAGTCCACACTACATACATACTGGTCTTATTAATAAAAAATGCTATGAATATTTATAGTAGTTATTTCTAACAATGAACGTACATATTATTGTGCTGTCAAAATGTATCAATACGTAATATAAAAACCAATATAATTAAACCAAAACACGTTATTAATCAGTATGGATCTTAAACACGCTATGGGCATGCTTAATGAATTATCTTATGGGCAGTATTTGGTTTCAGTTCCGACAACTTCTGCAACCCGTGTTCCCCAAGCCCCTGTGTGCGTGGATCGTGTTTTATAGGCAGCGAAAACAATCCCACATTCTTCTGCATGTGTCCGAGTGGCTTTACTGGAATGTACTGTGGAACAGGTGAGCTATCTTAAAATATAAATTTTCATCAAAAAAGTATATAAGCTGCTTTGTTATTAACATAATCGTATACAACAAAGCAACGGATGTGTAGTATATAATCTGGAAAGCAAATTCATGTTATATATTTGTATCTTCTCAAATTAAAAACACGCTGACATCTTGAGTCTTTAATTAATCGAACGGTTTCTTAGTGGCAGTTAAAATAATCGAAGCGTATCTCATAATCTTAAAACATATTAAATTGATACTACCATTAGAAATCAACCCTTGTGTCCCGAGTCCCTGCGTGCGTGGATCCTGCTCTATTGGCAGCGAAAACAATTCAACATTTTTCTGTCTGTGTCCGAGCGACTACACCGGACATGATTGTGAAACTGGTGAGTTATACAAAAACATACACATGGGATTTGTGATTTTATAAAATCGTCTAATAGTACATGGAAGTTTCAATAGGCCTATCTGATTCGATGAAAAAGTGGTCGTGCCTTTATTCACTGAAAAGCAAATGAATAAACATATGTTTTACGTTCTCAAATTAAACGCGTTTAAAATCTTACTTAAAATCCATCGAAATAGTTGCAGCTTCAAATGTATGTTAATGTGTAACATATTCGCAAAAAATCATTCATTAGACATTCATTCGAATATCGAAGAAGCCATAACAATGTTCGAAATACAACAGGTTTTGTAATTGTTATACTATAATGAAATTAATTTACACTGTATTTTGACGTTAGCCAGCTTATTGCGTATGTTTATACAAGAGCCAGTGTCGCTTTAAATTGCGCATAATTTAATGCAACGCGATACCCGGAACATATTTTTTCAGTCATTTCTACAACTTCTGCAAAGACAACGCCTATTCAATCAACATCATTTACAGGTATGTAATGAGTTCTTGTTTGTTGTTGACTAATTTGTCACATAGCAACTCCTCAATTTCCCGCAGGGCAATGGAACGTTGTTTTATATAGGCGAAATATTTACAAAATTAGTTCAAAGAACATTAAATATCATTCTCAATTATTCGACCAATATTATTATTTGTATTGCGTATGCCTGTTTCGTTGTTGTTAAGGACATACTAAATATATGATTGGCTTATTAATTTAAAAAAATGTTATGAATACTTATCATAGTGATTTCTTAACATGTATGTAGAAATATTTTGCAGTCAAAATGTATTAATACGTTATATGAAATATAAGTAAAGAAAAATAGTCATTAATCAGTATGTTAAACACACTATGGGAATGCATAATAAATTATCTTATGGGCATTAATTGGTTTCAGTTCCGACAACTTCTGCAAACCCGTGTTTCCCAAGCCCTTGTGTGCGTGGATCATGTTATAAAGGCAGCGGAAACAATCCCACTTTCTTCTGCACGTGTCCGAGTGGCTTCACTGGAGTGTACTGTGAAACAGGTTAGCAATTTAAAACATCCATTTAATGAAAAAAGTGTATAAGGTGGATGGCTATTAACATTATCGTATCCAACAATATAAAGCAACGGATTCCTAGTATTATCTGAAAAGCAACTACATGTTGTTAAATATTTGTATCGTCCTAAATTTATTTTTTTACAGAAATATTGAATCTTTAATTTATCGAACGGTTACTAAGTAGCAGCAACATCATAACGTTTATCATAAAATCAAAAGATATTTATTTGATACTACCATTAGAAATCAACCCGTGTTCCCCGAGTCCATGCGTGCGTGGGTCCTGCTTCATTGGCAGCGAAAACAATCCCACATTTTTCTGTCTGTGTCCGAGCGACTTCACTGGACTGCATTGTGAAACGGGTGAGTGATACAAAACATACAAATGCGATAGTTGTTTTTTTTTTATAAAATTGTCCTTTAGTACAAAGAAGTTTTAGTATTCGATACGTTGAAAAAAACAACACGTGTTTTAATTAACTGACAAGCAAATATAATGTTAAGCACATGTTTACGTTCTCAAATCAAACGCGTTAAAAATATGACTATTTAATCCATCGACACAGTTGTAGCTTCAAATGTATGTAAACATATTCGTAAAAACAAATTCATAAAATATGCCCCTAAATACCGGAGAAGCAATAACAACGCTCGAAACACTACAGGTTTGTGACTTTTTACCATTGTGAAAACAATTAACAATGTATTTTGACGTTAGCCAGTTTATTGTGTATGCGTTTAAATAATAGCCAAATGTCCATTTAAAGTTTGCTTGTTTTAACGCAACGCGTTACACGGAACTTATAGTTTCAGTCATCTCTACAACTTCTGCAAAGACAACGCCGATACAAACAACAACATTGACAGGCATGTATCAAGTTCTTGTTTGTTGTTGACTGGTAGATATTATAACATACCCAGAGATGAACGTAAATGTAAACTATGTAACGCAAACACTGTTGAATCGGAATATCACTTCTTTCTTACCTGCTTCATCTATAAAGATCTGCGAATAAAATACTATATTCAATCTTACTGGCCAAACTTATTCAAATTAAAAAATATTCTATCTTGCCAAAATACTACAGTTATTAACAATGTTGCCAGATTTATTACTGATGCAATGAAATTCCGTGATGAGAAATTAGAAGTATTTGCTGCTTCTTAATCAATATTGTATGGAACCGTTACTATGTTGTTTATTTGCTACTGGTTTCTTCTTACATAACTGTTAATATATTTACTTTTGTAAATTATGTTTGAACACTTAACATAGTTATTTATGTGTATAATTATGCATCTGTTTGTATTGTACTGATGCACTTCGACTATGATTTGTTAACTTGAATATGTGAATGGTCAAATGCATTTTGCTGATGTTCCAATAAAAAACTTGAACTAATTTGTCCCATAGAAAATGTTCACTTTCCAGAAGGGCAACGGAAAGTTGTCTGTTAATATATGCTAGGCGAAATGTTTACAAATTAGCTTAAAACACATTAAATATTATTCTCAATTGTCCGACCAAGATTATTATTTGGACTGTGTCTGCTTTTTTTAGCCTGTTGATTTAGTCCATACTGAACATATAATTGTCTTATTAATAAAAAAAGCTATGAATATTTATTGTAGTTATTTATAATTATGTCCGTAGAAATTATTGTGCCGTCAAAATGTATGAGTGCAAAATATAAAAACTAATATTAGTTAAACAAAACAAGTTTTTAATCAGGAGTATGTTAAACACACTATGGGCATGCATAATGATTTATCTTAGGTGCCATTATTGGTTTCAGTTCAGACAACTTCTGCAAACCCGTGTTTCCCAAGCCCCTGTGTCCGTGGATCATGTTATAAAGGCAGCGGAAACAATCCCACATTGTTCTGTCTGTGTCCGAGCGACTTTACCGGGCGGCATTGTGAAATGTGTAAGTCAATCGTACAAATAAGATATCTGTGAAACAAATAGTCTAAAAGTCTATGGACAAATAACATTATTAGACTAGATAACACGATATCTGAAAAACAAATGCATTATTATATTGAGTAATATATATGTATATATATATATATATATATATATATATATATATATATATATATATATATATATATATATATATATATAAGTATAAAATCGAAAGCGTTTAGAATCGTACTATACCATTCATAGAGATATTTTACACGGCCTGTTTAATTTTATGTTAAGCATGTTCGTACGAACCAATACTAAAAAAAAACAAATAATAGTTAACAAAAATGACAATGATGAAATCCGACAGGTATTTTAATTCAATCCCAATTTGGAAACAATTCGTTCCATTTTAAATCTTTATTTTTATTTCCGCTAGATTAGTGCATATGCATTAATCAAAACCGATATCGCTTGCAATTCCACGTGTTAAAATACGGCGCGCTACCCGAAACTTATTGTTTCAGTCATTTCGACAACTACTGCAACGACAAGTCCGATTCAAACAACAACAACAACTATAGGTCAGTTCAATATTTTTATGTTTTTGTTAACTTACGCACGACATGGATTAGCAAAATGTTAAGGAGGGCAATGGACTTTGTTCTAAAATACATGTTGAACGAATAAATTCTACGTTAAACAATGCAAGAGAAATGTCGTTCATAATCCTCAAGCAACTTTGTACTGTGTAGAGTTCAATCTTCCCGCCATACTTTGGTGATAGAAATAATGTAGTCTGGGGTTCGTATGAACGGAATTAATTGCACTTTCTTCTTAATCTCCACGCAGAGTTGTCGTTCCTTGCTCTAACATACAAAACAAGAAAGTCCTACCAAATTTGGTAGGATTTTGGTAGGATTTTATTTTATAGGTTTAAGAATTATTTTATGAAAAGTACTATCATTTACTTTTAGATTTTGAAAATAGTGTATAAGTTCAGGTTTATTACAAAAATTAATTTCCGAATTTTAAAAAGCAAAAATAACAACGGTAACAATATTGTGCCATTTGGCTAGGCTAACATCACGTGGTTGGTTATGAAGGCAGGGATGTGATCCAGCTATGCTGGTTCCCGTCAAAAATCTGCGCGAAGGCTGCTTTCGTCTTTAAATGAGTATTTAGCGCTTGTATTGATGGCAAATAACAGTGTAACACGTTAATATACAAGGCGCGTATCAGAAGCTATATTGCAAACAAACCAAGTTCGACCAAGTCTTTAATAATACAATCATTTAAACGAACTTAAAGAATGTAACAAAGAATGATTCAATAGGCAATACATTTTTTAAGCAACCCCGACCCCTGTCAACCCGTGTTCCCCGAGTCCCTGTGTGCGTGGATCCTGTTATATTGGCAGCGGAAACAATCCCACATTCTTGTGCATGTGTCCGAGTGGCTTCACTGGAATGTACTGTGAAACAAGTATGTTACCACTCGTTATTGATTAATCTTAATATCAAATACATAATTATGTTGGAAAGAATTCTTATTTATGGTAGAAATTGCAAAAGCCGCGTGTTTCAAACAATTGTACACGATATTTGCGTTATCTATTCTTATCATGTCAACACCGAAATACCAAAAGATTATCAATAGCGACATAATGGTTGGACTATCGATATAATAACTGTTTAATGTCTTGTTTTCACTGTAAATGACATGAGTTTACCGAATATGTCATAACAAACCCGTCAAAGTAATGACTTAGATTGTCATCTTAGCATAATAACTGTGTCAGTCATAAATCTAACATAAGCTGTTTAGTCAGAATAAGTATATCTTGATGTTATCTATGTATGCATAACATATCTAACAGCACACCAACATATAAGTTTTCACTTTCTGCTCCATATAAATCATCAACATCTTACGCTGTATATACCTACCAGGAATCAGAATTGATTGCTTTTTAACCGCGACGCGTCTGTGATTAATGTTTTAGTTATCACTACAACTTTGTCCACGACAACGCATACAACACCTACAACAACGCGTACGTACATGTTTATATAAATGATTGCGTTCTTGCCTTTCATCACTTATAATACTTCCAAAATCATCACAGAGACAAATATATGAGCTATGTTTCGTGAAAAGGAGGTCTAATGAATGTGCGTAACGTGTCGTCCCAGATTAGCCACAGGCTAATATGGGACGACACTTTCTCCTATACTGGATTTTTGCTAAGAGACTTTCTTTTAACAGAAAATATAATAAAAGCGGAAATTGTCGTCCCTGATGAGTCTGTGCGGACTGCAGAGGCTAATTTGGGACGACAATTTACGCACATGCATTTAACCCCTTTTTTCACGGAGCACATATTTATGTTCAACAAATGACCAACCGTTAGCGTTATTCTTCATTCGACCATTTATTGTATAAGGTGCATTCAGCTCCTCTTGTCTTAAACATTAGGAGTAAAAAAAATCATGTGCACTTTGCAAATAACATCAATAAACTATAATCTCATAATTAATATAATACCGTGCATAATACTATTATGATATGTATCACACGATTGTACAAGAAGACAAACGTTGTGCCATTGTATACATTTTTGTATAAACTACATTTGGTATCAATATCAAAACACTTGAACACACTACAATCATAATAACCAGATTGACAAATGGAAACTGATCTTTCATATACTAAACATCGCATATTTGTTGTAGTTACAACTTATTCAAATCCTTGATGACCTGGCACATGTTTGCAGGGAACTTGTTAGTTGGGGAACGGAAATAGTCCGTCAATATTTGCTTGACATGCTTTCAGTGTCTATCATATTAACGTGGGCGATGTAATGACAACGATGTATAGTCACACTCATAACTAATACTTTTGAAATTATTATAAGCAATTTCTTTTGAATATAATCAGAGCCGACATTCTTGTGTGAATTTATGTTTTGCTGTTGATTTCTTCTATGATTGGAGGTCGTATAAATGTTGAAAAATATGTGTTTCAGTTGTAACGACAACAGCGTCAACTATGAGAACTACGTCGCCACCAACGTCAGACGGTAATAATCCAGGTCTAGTTACCGGTATTACTTATTTACATCTCATCTAATTCACAATTCATTCAACAAAGCGTTATGACCATGAAAGAATTGAGACAAACTTCAATTTATAATAATGACACTTCCCTAATGCTCTTTTTACCACCGACGGGGCAAAGTGTATACATGTATACAACTAGAAATGACGCGGTAGAGGCCGACGCGTATCCCCACGCCGCATGTTTGACCCAGGGGCGCCCCAGGGTTGGTAAAGGGGCCATGAGTAGTTGAGATTGACCGTATTGTCATACGAGATGTTCAGTATCAATTTGAAGTAAATGGGTGTAGAAATGAAGAAGTTAATGTAAAATAACGTAAAAAAATGAGTGAAAATTTCTGACACAGCCCCACCCCAAGCCCCATAACTTTTGACCCAAGGGTCAGATCAAAATTTCAAATAGTGCAATGTGGCACAAACAGTATGCTCAGAGCTACCATGTGTGTAAGTATCAAGGTTCCAGTGCTAATAGTGTAGGAGGAGATAGGGGCCTGGACGAACTGACAGACGGCGGAGATAACCACAAAATAGATTTCAAAATCTAAACGCGGACCCTAAGTTCAAGGTTAAGGTCACAGTGGTAAAAAAATTCATTCGCATGGAAAGGTCTTGTCCAGATTCACATGCATACCAAGTATGAATGCAATATCTGTAGGGACACAGCAGGTATGAGCCTTTTTCGAGTCGCGGCCAAAGATTTTGAAACCTTAACGCTGTCCTCAAGTTCAAGGTCAAGATCAAAGGGTCCAAAATTGTATGCGAATGGAAAGGTGTTGTCCAGATACACATGCAAACCAAATATGAAAGCAATATCTGAAGGGACACAGTAGTTATGAGCCTTTTTCGAATCGTGGTCGCAGATTTCGAAACCTGAAAACTGACCCCAAGTTCAAGGTCAAGGTCACAGGGGTAAAAAATTGTATGCGCATGGATAGGTCTTGTCCAGATACACAGGCTAACCAAATTTGAAATCAATATCTGAAGGAACACAGTAGTAATGAGCCTTTTTCGAATCGCGGTCGCAGATATCAAAACCTGAAAACTGACCTTAAGTTCAAGGTCAAGGTCATAGGGATAAAAAATTGTGAGCGCATGGATAGGTGTTGTCTAGATACACATGCATACCAAATATGAAAGCAATATCTGATGGGACACATTAGTTATGAGCCCTTTTCGAATCGCGGTCGCAGATTTGGAAACTTTAAAACTGACTCCTAGTTCAAGGTCAAGGTTACAGAGGTAAAAAGTGTATTCACATGGATAGGTGTTGTCTAGATACACATGCATACCAAATATGAAAGCAATATCTGAAGGAACACAGTAGTTATGAGCCTTTTTTTGAATCGCGGTCGCAGATTTCAAAACCTGAAAATGGCCCCAATTTCAAGGTCACAGGGGTAAAAATGTTTATCTGCATGGAAAGGTCTTGTCCAGATACACATGCCTACCAACTATGAAAGCAATATCTGAAGGGACACAGTAGTAATGAGCCTTTTTCGAATCGTGGTCGCAGATTTCGAAACCTGAAAACTTACCCCAAGTTCAAGTTCAAGGTCATAGGGGTAAACAATTGTGTGCGCATGAATAGGTGATGTCTAGATACACATGCATACCAAATATGAAAGCAATATCTGAAGGGACACAGTTGTTATGAGCCTTTTTCGAATCGCGGTCGCAGGAAAATCTCTGACCCGGCCCCACCCCAACCCCATAACTTTTGACCCAGGGGTCAGATCGAAATTCAAAATAGTGCAGGGCCGCACATATGCTCATAGCTACCATGTTTGTAAGTTTTAAGGTTCTAGTGCTTACACTGTAGGATGAGATAGTGACCAAGACGGACGGACAGACGCCGGAGATAACCACAACATCCCCACGCTTTTAAAAAAGCGTGGGGATAATTATGAACTAAACACACGCACACATACCCAATTTCAAGGTTTTACAATACTATGGTGCAAGCTGTCGAACATCCGCAATCGTACATTTGAAAATCGCGATTCATGACAGTCCTGACAGTTCCAACATAATTATGTTATGGTTGCGTCCGATATCGATACAACTGTGCACGGTAAATATTTAGACAAAAACACACGGGAGAGCGTGGCCTCTATATTCTGCCCGCTGCCGACATCTCGCCAGATCTCAAATGTGTGTTCAAATAGCACTGTTGAATATAATATTTATGTATTTCTCTCTAGTGACAACTTATGTGTGTTCAATTAGCACAGTTGAAAATGATCTTTATGTATTTCTCTCTAATGACAACTTATATGTGTTCAATTAGCACTGTTGAATATGATATTTATGTATTTCTTTCTAGTGACAACTTATGTGTGTTCAATTAACACTGTTGAACATGATATTATGTATTTCTCTCTAGTGACAACTTATGTGTGTTCAATTAGCACTGTTGAACATGATATTATGTATTTCTCTCCAGTGACAACTTATGTGTGTTCAATTAGCACTGTTGAACATGATATTATGTATTTCTCTCTAGTGACAACTCATGTGTGTTCAATTAGCACTGTTGAACATGATATTTATGTATTTCTCTCTAGTGACAACTTATGTGTTTTCACTTTAGCACTGTTGAACATGATATTTATGTATTTCTCTCTAGTGACAACTGTTGAACATGATATTTATGTATTTCTCTCTAGTGACAACTTATGTGTGTTCAATTAGCACTGGTGAGCATGATATTTATGTATTTTTCTCTAGCGACCAACTATGTGTGTTCATGTAACACCTGTAAACATGGTCAATGTATCGTTTAAATGACCACATGTTTTATGTATCACTGGTACACCTTATATGTGTCCCTTCTAGAGGACCTCCCATATATGTACATGTAAAAACTGTTACTTATTGTCGATATCTCATTTTAGGGACCTCCTATGTTACATTATACTTTTGACACTGGTACATAGTATAGAGGTCTCGCTCTAGTGACCTTGTATATGTCTTGTCGTTTCGCGAAAGGCAATTGTATGCCCTCAAATATAATACGAACCATTGATCCTGTCGGACTGCCAATATTCATGTTACATGGTCTCTATTCAGTTTGTCGGATTGTCAATATTCATACTAAATGTTCTCTATTCAGTGTGCCGGATTGTCAATAATTATACTGCATGTTCTAAATTCCGACTGCCGGATTGTCAATATTCATACTGCATTTTCTCTATTCAGACTGACGGATTGTCAATATTCATATTGCATTGTCTCCATTCAGACTACCGAAAGGCCAATATTCATACTCTATGTTCTCTATTCAGACTGCCGGATTGTCAATATTCATATCGCATTGTCTCCATTCAGACTGCCGAAAGGCCAATATTCATACTTTATGTTCTCTATTCAGACTGCCGGGACAGATTAGATCACTGCTACAAGTACGACCTAAACGTCTGCACCAATACAACCTACCGGGCCTTCATGGCTGCAAATTGTCCGAAATACTGCGGCATATGCAAGCCAGGTAACATATGAGCTCCGTTCTTTGAAAACTGGGCTAAATGCATATGCGTTCAGTGTCGTTCCGTATTAGCATGTGAAGCCCGCACATAACATGATCTAACGAACAATGCCACTCATGCCCTTAACCCATTCAAGCATAGTGGACTCTCCCATCCTTCTAAATTGGATCAATTTATTTCCAACATTAGGGATGTCTAGTATATTTATTTATATATTTAGAATATTTCTTGCAGAAATTCCTTTAGCCCATACACCGTTCTTAGACAGTTCGACCGCGTTCTGAAGAAAATGCAGAACGGGATATGAACTTGCTTGAACGTGTAGTTTTGGTCAGAATATTATTGAATGACGTCCATACACAGTTCGCGCTACGTGCAGCTCATTCCTATCCCGTTCTATCCCGTTGCCAGTCCGTCTTTATCCAGTTCAAATCGGGTCAATTTTCCCATTGTCCCCGTTGGTATACCGTTTCCAGTCAGACCGAGCCCGTCCTCAGTCAGTTCGATCACATTCGTACGCAGTACTTCTTTATTCGTTGTGCAGTGGTAACTCGTTCACAGGCAGTTCTCACTCTGTCCTACTACGTTCTTAGTACATTTAGGACGTAGTTGCAGCCACGTTCTGTACGGCGATTATAAAACCGACTACGTTCCTGCAAGTTCTCATTTATGTTTCACGCTCAATAAGTTGAAAAAGGACTCTTGGTCAACCAATCGGAGCTCTTCCATGAGCTGATGCTAGTGACCTACGGCTTTTCTTCTCTCTGGTTTAAACAATTTCTCAATCAACAAGTTGTGTGTCGTCTCCGCCTTCTTTCACGGCCAAACAAAACATTATATTGCTGCTCCGCTTCAAACATAAATTGCACGAAGCCAACATTTAAAAAATCAACAGCTCCAAGAGTGTCCATGTTTCAACTTAATATCACACATGATGAATTTTGAGACAAGATTTATATGCACATTGTCTGAACGTATTGTATTAACGGTTTGTACGTTGTTACAACTGCATTGAACGAGTACAACCTACTTGAAACCTACTGCGAACTCCTTAAAACGAGTACAACGTACTAAGAACTTACTGAGAACTTATAGAACGTGTTGCAAACGTTGTAAGAACTTACCTTTTAGCTTCTATTTACACGAAACAAGATCGTACTTGAGTAGTGCGGACGGGGTCGGTCTGTCTGAGAACGGTTTGGACGAACTAGAAATGGACTTAATCGGTGTAGCATCGTACAGGTAATTTCGGTCCAATCGCACTACGTTCTGGCACGTTCCTAACCCGACCTTAGTACGACCTATCCGTTCTTAGTACGTCCATTCCGTTTCCAGTACGTTGTTACAACGTTTATTTGTAGAACGAGATGATCGGAAGAAAATTTTGATTTGGCTCAAAGTTCTGAAACACCTCTCCCGTTCAACCCCGTTCCAGGCCGTCTACAAAGTTCGAAGACAGTTCGTAACAAGTTGCTACTACGATCACTCCGTTCTCACACAGTTTGAGCCCGTTTAGTCAAAGTTTTCAGAACGTACTTCGAACGGAGTCGGTGTATCGGGGGTATTAAGCAGACAGCGCATACCCAGATGAGACGCCGCATCATGCGGCGTCTTTTCAGGGTCTATGCTGTTTGCCAAGGCCTTTTTTTCTAGACGCTCGGCATAAATGGTTAAACTTCAGTGCATTACAGTATATGCTGCTTTTTACCTGTCCGTCAGTCGGTCGGTTGGTTGGTCGGTCGGATAGTTATTTGGGCAATTGGAAATCTCGGTTTAGCGCAATATCTATTGAATGCTTTGATCCACGATCGTGCAAATTGGTATGATTATTAGTTATAAGACTGGTTTCTGTCGATGTATTGAAACGCCGTGGCCATGCAAGTAGGTATGATGTTTATGAAAAAAAAAGGTGAGAGTAAAGGCAAGGTCAAATTCAACCTCACATGGGGATTGTGGCATGAAATAATGAACATTAAGGTTCCGCACGATGTCAAGAGAACCGTTTTACCTACTGTCATACTAGGTGGTATGATGGCTATTTATAATGAAAGAAAGTTTCCTATCCATATTTACGTAACCAGGTCAATGACAAAGGTCAAGGCCACAGGAACTTGTAAAATTAAAATCATTTCTAAGCTATTTACAGACAGTCATTTAAACTACGACCCCTCATAAAGGAAGAAAATCCTTTGCGATCTACAGATCAACAGGTCAAAGTTCAACGTAACTGGGGCTTGAATATTATAGCCTCTTTTCCTGTATATTCGGCCACTTAAGAGTCAAATTGACTTTTTCTACTGAATGAAAAGATTTTCAGCACAAGTAAGACATTTAATTAAACATTTTATATCTTCCCCACAAAAGTATGGCAAAATAATTCACAACGCTGGTATTTTCTTAGTAACAGGCCAATTCTATATGGGCACCCTAGCAACCCTGATTTGTTGGTATCTTTCCTATCAATCTGTTCAGTCATCATTTTTATAGGAAAACATAAAACTTTTTAAGTTAATTGGATATAAATCACTAAATAAATAATCTTATAGACTAATAAACACAAAAATACTGTTAAAACGTAAATATTTTCAGAATTATTGATATTTACACAGCATGTGTAGCCGATTTTACTTAATTTTTACCTATAATTTTTTTTTCCTAAAAAAATATCAAAATTGACATGTTTTTAACCAAATTTCAACATCTATGTTATAGATTTTTTTAAATAAACATAACGTACTTAAGTTTTATCAGAAATATGTCATAATTACCAAAATAAGGGGTGGATGAATCTATAAGAATGGATGAAACAATAGGAAAGAAGAATAATATCAAATGCACATAATATTCTAATTCATGATTGCACGTTGCAAGCGTGGGGATACATATTTTACAAAAAAAATCTGTTTTGTTGATTCATATTCTGGTTCAGTTTTGACCGGATCAGACTGACTGGGAAACCAATGTACAACATATATAAAAGGTCGAACACTGAACTTGGAGTCTTCCAACATATTTTCTAACAATGGGTTATCGGTATTTTACCAAAACGATGTCAACCTCCGTGTAGAGATTATGTTGTTTATTAATATTCTGGTTCAGTTTTGACCGGATCAGACTGACTGGGAAACCAATGTACCACATATATAAAAGGTCGAACACTGAACTTGGAGTCATCCAACATATTTTCTAACAATGGGTTATCGGTATTTTACCAAAACGATGTCAACCTCCGTGTAGAGATTATGTTGTTTAGTAATATTCTGGTTCAGTTTTGACCGGATCAGACTGACTGGGAAACCAATGTACAACATATATAAAAGGTCGAACACTGAACTTGGAGTCTTCCAACATATTTTCTAACAATGGGTTATCGGTATTTTACCAAAACGATGTCAACCTCCGTGTAGAGATTATGTTGTTTATTAATATTCTGGTTCAGTTTTGACCGGATCAGACTGACTGGGAAACCAATGTACCACATATATAAAAGGTCGAACACTGAACTTGGAGTCATCCAACATATTTTCTAACAATGGGTTATCGGTATTTTACCAAAACGATGTCAATCTCCGTGTAGAGATTATGTTGTTTATTAATATTTGGTTTCATCTCTGCCGTCATAATGAACCCTTTGATGATCGATTTAAATGTTGCTTTTAAAAAATGAATTACGGTGTAAGGTGGTTCATTGTCTGGTAACGATGTTACCGGAGGAATTATTGGTTTACCCTGGTCTGTCTGTGTGTCCCAGATTCCGTTTGTCCGTCTGTTCGCCCGAATCTGGATTCTGCACTAACTCAAAAGTACTTAAGCTACGTTGATTAAACTAAGTAAGTGGATAGTGGGCCGTATTAGAATTATGCATGTTATTTTCGTGTTTTGTTGAACAAAACTGTGGTTGCTATTATTACGAAATTTTTGATAACTAAAATCCGGATCAGGCGATAATTAAACAAGTACTCAAGCTAGTGTTATGAACCTCATTAAGTGGATAGATGAATATCCACGATATTTTAGTTTTGTTCACATTCGCCTGACCGTCTGTCGGTCCGTCCGTCCCTTCGAAAAATGTTGATCCTCTGATAACGTAAAAAGTACATAAGCTATGTTGGCGAAACTCAGAATGTGGTTAGATACCCATATGTATAATATGCACTTTATTTCTTTTTGTGTCGGACAAATACTGTGGTTGCTATGGCTACTGAAATAAGTAAAAACTATCATCCTTCGACGACTCAAAAAGTACTTTAGCTATGATGCTGAAACTCGTTATGTACTTTGTATATTGAGGGCTATATCGTGTGTGAATATATATATATATATATATATATATATATATATATATATATATATATATATATATATATATATATATATATATATATATATATACACGTTATAGAAAATACGAACTCCTCGCAATATTATTTGCTCTATGTCACGGTAAGTGATGGAGCTATGCTACATTTGTTCGGTAACAAAACTCCAAATGTTTCTGGCAGCCCATCCCGACCCGATCAACTGCACGGACACGCTGCCCAATTGTGGAGAGTACGACTCGGGAGACCTCTGTACCAGTTCTTATTACCACCAGTGGGCCTGGGAGAACTGTCGTGTCTACTGTCAACTCGACGGATGTCTTAGGTGTTTGGTGATACATGTTCTATTGTAAAAGTGCGAAGATTTCGCTGTCAGACTTTGTTTTTGGAGACATGGAATAATCTCAAAGTCTGGACATATAAGTATTAAATTGAATAAGAAGCCGTTTTTGTTTTCGCGCTAACGTGAGCTAAAAGTATTTCTATATAACTCAGAAAGAAATGATGATAAAACCTCATCATTTAACAAGACCCGAGGTAAAATGATAGTGCTGTCGCTTTCAAAAAATATCTATTAAAGCGGAAAGTGTGTCGTAACTGATTAGCCCTTGCAGACTGCACATGCCAATCTGGGACGACACTTTACGCACATGCATTAAAACCCCGATTTCCCAGATCCAGACTTAAACAAAAATAAAAACGCCAATGTCTGTATCTTCAGCGCCGACAACCCCGGTCGCCTGCACGGAGGCGCTGCCAAACTGTAGAGAGTGCGACTCCGGGACACTGTGCACGGACCACTCGTACGCCAAGTGGGTGCTGGAGCACTGTAAACATTACTGCAGGGTGCCCGGATGTATTTAGACGTTTATATGTGTGATTTTTGTTAAATTTAATAACATAAATACTATGCATTAAGATGCTACCACAAGTGTTGGGCTCATGGCCATGTCACAACCCAACATCCCCACCACTACTCTCCGCCTTTGTGAAACAAATTAAATAAAGGACATAAATTATCAACCACTTACATTATGCCATAATACAACATCTCTAATCATTATTACAAAAAACCTCGTCTCTTTCATGTGAAACAAATCATATACATGTACTTAACTATACAATTCGTTTGACAATGAAAACGCGTGTAACAAATCAATTATTACAAGCAGGTCGGCTACATTTGGACGCTTAACATATATTATTGTCTTTCTTTATATTAAGAATCGTTTTTTTTTTAAATATTGACAAATGGAGACATTTTACCAAAACAATTGTCTAGGGGGTCGGCTGCATTTAGTCATTACAAGAGAAACGCGCCTCATTTTGGTGAACACTTAGTTACCCAATACATATTCAAGATTTACTTAACATTTAGACATACAAATACTATGTAAAAAATGAAATATTGCGAGTGAGCCGGTTTGCATGTAGACGGTATCAGACTTTGGTGTGTCTTTGTTTTGCGCGAAAAATCTTGTTACCATAGTTTCTATAAATAATGACTGATTGAAACACTTATTACACGTGGAATACTGCAAGCCTAAAAGCTATATTCATACTCTAAAATACATGTACATGCACGAGTTGTGTTAGTGAATAACAACAATTATACATATTTACCAATTAAATATTTATTACACATAATTCCCATGGTTATTACAATAAATTCTGAACTATAACAGACACAAACTTATAAACATGTACTTGTAGCATCGTGTTTATTTGAAGTCTACATCCTCCAGTAAAAATATGGACCAAATAAATCACGTTTTATAAATTTAAAGAGACAGTATACGAAAATTACATATATCACAACATAACATACAAATCTAATATTTGCTAAACAGATGTGTACACAACTTTAAAAAGAAGTCACTTTCAACTTTTCTTTTTTTTAATTTGTCGGGTCGTAATTACGTTGCATGCTCACTTATTGGCACATTTTCTTCATCACCAGCTATATAATTGCATGCATGATTATTTGTTATATATTAATTCAACGTAGTTTTGTTGTTTTCTCAACTCAGTCCGAAACAAGGGATGTTTTTGTAAGAAACACAATGCCCCCTACTGCGCCGCTTTGAAGCCATATCTTTGACCTTGAAGGATGACCTTGACCTTTCACCACTCAAAATGTTCAGCTTCTTGAGATACACATGCATGCCAAATATTAAATTGCTATCTTTAATATTGCAAAAGTTATGGGCAATGTAAGTTTTCGGACGGACGCACTGACTGACAGGCAGACGGACGGACAGTTCAACTGCTATATGCCACCATACCGGGGGCATACAAACAATACCACTAAAACTACATCACATGATTTAGCCGCGTTTTCAACCGTTTAGCACAGAAAATGGATATTTAACACTGAACGTTATTGTACTGATGATTATTGGACAACAATTGCATAATTTATACATGTATATAAAGTAGTCACTAGCAACATATTCATTTTATGTATTATCGGTATAACAAATTTTCAAGTCAAATTTTATATAAATGAGCCATAAGGTATCACGAAGGTTTGTTTTAATCGCCAACAGAATATTGCTTACACTTATCCTGTATCGTGCAATCCCAATATTTAACAAGTTTACGATAAACGTATCATTATGTAGTTTCAAATCAATATTATTTATAAAGAGGATTTTTGTTGGAGTTCGCGGTCATAGAAAAAACTCTATGATCAATCGTGAATAAAAATTGATATTCTACCAAATCCAACACATTTTCATTTTATTGTATGCATACAAATGATTATTTTGTATTTTTATTGAAATAATGACCTCGTTACGTCATGAAAACGACGTCATTTCACAGTATAACAGTGAACAATATCGATAATTTTCACTGTCAATGGTCACTGTTTGATAAAGTAAATTGTCAGTTTTAATTCACTGATACTTCTCTATAAACATCCATGCATAAAATAAAGTTCTATATCAAAAGTATTGTTTTATTTTTTATCGGAATCCTTTAGTTCGCTCTCCGTGAGTTCCCGAATGACGTCCCACGCGAACGATACGTCACTTTCAGTCGTTCGCGATGCAAAGACGGCAAATCGCAGGAAATATACGCCCCGGACCTCGGAAGGCACCATGTGAATGCGCCCGTCCGCGTTGATTGCTCTCAGAAGACGTTCATTGGTTGCGTAAGAAGCATTCTGAAATGAGGATTTTTTTAATGAGCCTTTCTCTAAATAAGGGGCTTAATGCATGTGTGTAAAGTGTCGTCCCAGATGAGCCTGTGCAGTCCGCGAAGGCTAATCAGGGACGATACTTTCCAATTAGACTGTATGTTCTTTTCGAATAGACATCATTTTAAAGAAAGTTCCATAAAAGCTGAAAGTGTCGTCCCATGATTAGACTTTGCGGACTTTATAGGCTAATTTGGGACGACACTTTATGCAAATGCATTTAGCCCCGTTTTCCCATGGTGAGGCTAAAATACATATTGAAGCCTAAAGTAGGTGTCTGCACAACTAACCTTTGACAGCGTCTTATCACATGACATAACAACAACCCCTTAGAAATGCTGGCTATTCCATTAGAAAGACACGCAAATCAACTGTACTATGAATTGTGTTCATTACGATTTGTCGTTTTGACAAGATACTTTTATCTAGCCCCACGATAGACGTGTGTTGTGAGAGCAGCAGATGACTACTGAGCGATTCGAAAGAGATGCGCACGCACCTTCAGCCGGAAGCAGACGAAGATATTTCCTGGTAACAAAATAAACCAGAAAAGCGGAATGTTTCGCCCCCGAGCCAGTGCGGATTGCAAAGGCTTATCTGGGATGACACTTCACGCATATACGTTAAGCCCGGTTTTACAATCCGTCAAAGATATACAAACATGTGTTTATTATAAAATGCATATGAATTATTTGGAAACGTAATATTATACACGATGTGATATGTTTAAATAAAAGACATATAAAGGAGAAGAAAGTTTAACCAATTTAGGATGCGGCGTTTCATCAGGGTCTGCGCTGTTTGCTTAAAGGAATTTTTGTAAGCAATATTCTAAATATAGAAATAAATATACTAGACAAACATAATTTTCGAAATAAATTGATCCAATTTAGAAGGATGGGAGAGTCCACTAGGCATAAATGGGTTAAGTAGCAGTAGTAGAGCTTGGCAAGGCATTAACGCTTACTGTTTTCGTGGATGTCACAAACACGTCGATTGCAATCGTCCTCGTTGCTACAGCAACTACACATTTGCACAGACAAGTTAACTAGTAATTTGCACATACAATAATAAGTCAATAAGAAAATTACACAAACAACCAGAAAAATTATAAATATTTAATGATATCCTACAAATATCACAGTCAATAAGAAATTCAACTTTTAAAACAAAAATGGTATACATACATCAATTAACGTCAAATAGAAATCGTCACAATTATAACAATTGACTAGAAATTTACTCAATCAATAAAATGGCGAGTATATTTGTGTAAATCTATATCAATACAAACGATTATATTAACAATCGTTTGTTCGTACGGATCTAGTCATTATTGAAATAATAATTCATTATAGCAAAGGTGACTACCTAAAGGTAAATGCCTTACACGGGGAGGGGGGATCTATGTATCATGCTATGCAAGCGCAATTTTTAGGCCCCGCATTGTGTCCATGGCAAAAACGAATAATCGTGTAAAGTACATGCACCTTTTTATTATTTGACGATATTCGTAAATTATTTACACCACGGAAAACTGCAACTAAAACATTAATGGGCACATGTATTTTTTTTATAAATTAATATGACGTTGCCCAAATGGACATGAAGTGGAAATAGCACGGTATGCGATCTAAGATTGCGCAACCAGACCCTAAAAAATAAAACCGAACATGAACTGCGAATTAACAAATGTATGTTTTTATTTTGAACTGAATGGGAGTTGCTTCGGTAAACGGATGACAAGGAAAAAACACGCAGTTGAATTATTTTATTTGGGTTTCCGCTTTCGGCACTTTCACAGTCATTTGCCAACACCAAATTTTCATAATGAACCCAAAACATGCCAGCAAATGCAAATTTATCATAATTTGCTCTCTGTGAACGTTTTGGCCAATAATGAGGCGGATGTATGCACCGCATCAGTTTAGTGTTCAGCAGAGCTTTCCTTTGCCTCTCATGGTAACTCTTTGACTCTTCGACTTTTATATTGAAAGGTTTTTGACTCGACAGTTTTAGAATGTTAGGTTCAATAATAATAGATAACGTAGAAAAAGGCACAACTGAATCCGACCAAATCACGGAGATGTCAAACCCCCCCCCCCCCCCCCCCCCGAAACAAAAAGTTTAAATTAATGATGTAATATAAGTACTGTTTTCAAAAGAGGCATTTACTTTATTAGACTTAAGATAAGACATTTATTTGTAAATTTTGCAAGGAACAAATCACGAAATCTGCAAGAGGTGTCAAAACCTCACGAGAGGAATGACTGCTTCTTCAGCATTTGTTCGTGTGTTCGCTCCCTACTCGGGGAGCAATCTCATTTTCTCCTCCATAGACATCAAGTACTGGTTCTTCCCAAGAAACGGACTCGACAGTGTCCATATCTGCCTATAATAGGCCTTCCTGTAATAGTCAGCAATTGACTGTAGGAAGTACGAAGTAGAAGTATTTCCCTTTGTTGATGTCCTTCTGAACATTACTCTTTCTGGCGTTTCAATATATACTTAAAACATTTCCAAATCTAGTTAATAAAACTCTTAAAATAAATACCGTTCAGTTATCTTTCAATGTTACCAACCTGGAACAAATGTACAGGGTTTCCTTCTTGCCGACGGACGCCATGGGATCGCCGTTAAATTGCTGTGGAAATACAAGTATTCGTTATTTAGGAAAACATCTTAAAACGTACTCTGAGAAGGAAAGCTTCAGCTACCAAGTTCTTTGAACTTAATAGGAAAAATTGTTAAAAAGGGTACTATAAATCACTATAGTTAATGCAATAGAATTTCACGTACCATCGTTAAAACCTGTGTTAACCCAATTATGCCTAGCGTGTAGAAAAAATGCCTTGGCAAACAGCGCAGACCCAGATGAGACGCCGCATGATGCGGCGTCTCATCAGGGTCTGCGCTGTTTGCTCAAAGGAATTTCTGTAAGAAATATTCTAAATATAGAAATAAATATGCAAGACGTCCCTAATTTTGGAAATAAATTGATCCAATTTAGAAGGATGGGAGAGTCCACTAGGCATAATGAGTTAAACGAGATCACAGGAAATGCTAAAGTACGGTACCTGTCGGGACCTACAGCCGCCCACGTAGACACTCTGGTAGCTCACGGTCAGTTTATTATCCATGAAGCATTCCTGGCAGAGATTCGGGAAAGGTTTTGGTCAAACTACTTCTTAATTGGTCGTTGTCGGCTCTTGTACTTCTTAAAAGTTCCCCGTGTACTCTTAAGTATACTACAAAGTACATGGGGTACGGAAAATATACTTAAAAATACCTCGATGTATGACCTGGTACAATGTACTTTAATCATATTTTCCACTGATTGATACATTGTAGTCTACTTAAGAGTACCAGTGGTACTTTTAAATAGTATCAGAGCCGACAATGACATAATCGACCCTAACTAATACCTCACCACAAATCGTGCGCCAAACCCAAACTTTTTCCTCATACAACATACGTGTTTTCAGGACAAGTTCTTGTACAACATGTGTAAACTTACGAGGATACTTTACACATTAGGAAATCGGAAAAACAGGTCGTGACTTCCCATCCTTACTTTCTTACACCACTATGGGAAAATGCAATCAACAAGAAATTAATATTCATAAATACTTTCTGTAAATAAATAATTGTTCATTGAGACCATTTCTATTGAAAGATAAATTAATAATATAAGATAATAGAGTTGCTATTTATGACACTTCTATAACACTGTTATAGTACTCTTATGCTCGTCAAAGTCTACATGTTTCGCATGATAATGCAGAAATGCATTATACATACCATAGTTGTTTGAAGGCCTCCTTGAAAGTAAGGTTGTCATTGTTCAACTGTTTGCATGACTTTATATCAATGTGTTGTCTTAATGAGAAACATTCAGAAAATAATGAGATTATTTTTATCATTATTATTATTATTATTATTATTATTATTATTATTATTATTATAATAATTATTATTATTATGATGATTATTATGATGATGATTATTATTATTATTATTATTATTATTATTATTATTATTATTATTATTATTATTATTATTATTATTATTATCATTATTATTATCATGCAATCCGTTGCCTAGTAGTTCTATTATTACCAGCGTCGCACTCACAATATTTTGTTAACACGCGGAATGATATGATTGATGACTGATATGCACGGCAGTTAAAAAAACAACTCAAAATTACAACAAGGTGTATTAATCACGTATTATACTTACAATCAATCGAAAACACCCTTTTATTGTCAAGAAACCTTATCAGTTGGTTCACACATGTACTATCTGGACATTAGAAACGATTGCATAATATTTTTTTAGAACACGATTGCTAACATGATATGGACTTGCTCACAGATTTTCGACTTTGTAAAAAATGACTAGCCATAACTTGCTAAAAACTGATCATTAAAGTATTTAAAATTACTATATTAGCTAGACAAAAAGCTGACTTTATGTTTCACATGGATTCAAACCCAAAACCTTTTGGGAGTTGGCGTCTAGAAAAAGGCCTTGGCAAACAGCGTAGACCCAAATGAGACGCCGCATGATGCGGCGTCTCATCAGGGTCTGCGCTGTTTGCTTAAAGGAATTTCTGTAAAAAAATATTTTAAATATAGAAAGCATATACTAGACACTCCTTATTTCGGAAATAAATTGATCCAATTTTGAAGGATGGGAGAGTCCACTAGGCATAAATGGGTTAATGCGTTTTCACGTGGTAAATCAGCCTGGAGATTAATAAGCGTACTCTAAACGCGATGCCAGCCATACACGTTCTTTCCTAAATTATCGATGAAACGCGTTACTAACTCGATATTATTTTATCAATTTCAATTGATGTTTTACCATTTATATAAAATAATTGCTGTAATCAACATTCTTTGTCAGGAGTATTATTTCGTTTGTTTGAATACAACTCTTCTTTTTTTAATCAATGGCATCCGTTTTATAAATGTTCAATGTAACGATATCTGAACAAGTTGTCCGAACATATGTCGTACCTCAGTCCGGTTATCACACACTGCTACCCTGCTGCAGTCCCTTAATTGCAACGCGTTTGAACAGATCCTGCACCGTAGCTGATACTCCGGCGGGATGATGACTTGTTGCCCCATAATTCTACCTAAGAAAATGGGCGTGTCAACAAAAGTCAACATTTATAATATGCAATTAAGTCTGGAGTTTTCATCTAAGATGGTATTTTTAACATATTACATGCCGTCAAACAGTTATTCACGACGTGTCAACAAATATATAGAATATGCATGTGTGTCTGGGGTTTCAATCTCAGCTTGAATTCCAATAAGATTAAACACATGCTGCCATGTAAAGTTTTTTTTTGTCATTAAAGTTGTGTACATGAACACAGTTCTGAATCTCAGCTGGCATTCGTATATGATTTTGTCCTATCGTAAAATGCTTCCTGAGAAAATAGGCGTGTCCATCGAGTCAATTACAATTACATATTCATCTGGAGTTTTAATCTCATAATGTCTACATGTTTTACGAGCATACATCTGACAATATGTTCCGATCGTTTTACGTCTGAAGCACCTTAACTGTCTAAAGCAATAAAATACCAATAGTGCTTGATGCACGCGTGTCTCGAGTTTTATTTTCTGTAGATTGTCCGATCCGATTTAATTTATAATGCCACATAGTGCAATCCGTAAAACCATATAACGCACATGAGGTTAACCCATCCATATAAATCATCTGTCTTAAGTTTAATCCATTTATGCCTACCGTCTAGAAAAAATGCATTGGCAAACAGCGTAGACCCAGATGAGATGCCACATGAAGCGGCGTCTCGTCAGGGTCAGCGCTGTTTGCTTAAAGGAATTTCTGTTAAAAAAAAATAAAAAAAATAAATATACTAGACATCCATAATTTTGGAAATAAATTGATCCAATTTAGGAGGATGAGAAAGTTCACTAGGCATAAATGGGTTAATTATCAGCTA